>NW_007252147.1:326822-417722 GCF_000164805.1 Carlito syrichta
CGGGGCGGGGCCTGTCCGGGGCGGGGCCTGTCCGGGGCGGGGCCTGTCCGGGGCGGGGCGGGATGGCAGGTGCCTGGCAGTCTCGCGGCTGCGGCGCCGCGGGTGGATGCGTGTGAAAGGCCAAGGGAGCCACCCCGGGAGCGAAACCAGAGCCTGCGTTGCCGGGCAGGCGGGTCGCTGACCCAAACGGATGTCATCGCTACCGCTTACAATCCCCCCAACACTCCGCACCGCTCTTTGGCTCTCCGGTTGGTGGTGCACTCCTTGTGGAGTCCGAAGGTAGAGTCCCCAACCGAGGAGGACTAGGGTGTCTTTGGAAGGGACGACAGCAACGTGGTTGGACTGGCCAAAAGCTTTTTACTGTACGGATATCAGGTCTGAGTTAGGATAGAGGTTTGAATGCAAGCATCTCGCTTTGCCTACTCCTATGTTTAAATTCAAGGAAAAACCTAAAGTCACGAGGACAAGGAGGTGACAGCAGCGAAATGGAAAGCACGAAAGGGACATCGACAAGAAGGGGAACTGGGTGAAGGCTGCTCAAGGAAGCAGTTAGATCTCTAGATCCTTCCTCCAGCTTCTTGTCTCTGAGCAACTGCCCTTGTCCCACCCAGGCTGAAGTTGGGGGATTTAATTACCCGGAGAGGGTACAATCCCGGTGAATGTTTGGGTGCTACACCTAAAACAGGGGAAATAAGCGACTTTGTGCTGACTGAAAATTGAAATCCTCACCCACGTCCCTCTCTAGGCTGATCAGAATCTAATTAGCCTAAGAAGCTGACCCAAAATATTGACATCAGGGATCTTCTTGACAAATCATATGCCTAGATCACCGTAGAGTGAAATTCAAAGTCAAAAGCACTGACCATGTACTCGGAGCAGCTTCCTCCTTTACTTTTTTATTTTTAATCATGAACGGCAACCCAGAAAATTCGGTATTATAGAAAGAAGAGGCCTAAACAACAGAGAAGGAATATGGGAGAAGCAGACACTGCAGGGAGAGCACTTCAAAAAATTTCCACAGTATGCCCAGAAAGACAAAATAAAATGAAGCCATAACATAACAGGGTTCAATGAAAGGGTTAGCAGGATATAAAGAAATAAGATAGTGGGAAATGAGAAATACAATAGCAGAAATGAAAAAAAAATCAGCAGAAAAGAACATTGAGGAATGAAGATCAAAAAGACAATAAGAAAGACAAGAAAATTGGAATAGTGATACAGATGGGAAGAAATAAGTAATTCTTAAAGCTGCTTGAAAAGCAGAGTACTACAAATAAGAAGAGATTATTAAGTAATTTATCAAGGCTCCAGGACTGAAGGATGAGTTTTTGGAATGAAAAGACAAAGAATAGATCCTAAAAGCTTCTGGAGAGACAAAGAAGTCACAATGGATCAAGGATCAGAAGGTCATCAGATTTCCCTAACAGCAACACCTGAAGCTCAAAGATAATGAAACAACCTGTTTGACAAGTCTAAACTAATGTGATTTCTACTTAAAATTCTGCCAAACTGTCAATCAGGTGGGAGAGTAGAAAAAAAGATGTTTCAGGCACATAAAATTTCAGAATATTTACTTATCACACATCCTTTCTCAAGAAGCTACAATAGGGTGTGTTTCACCAAACAAGGAAATATACAATGAAAGAGAAAGAAAGGGGGTACAAGAAACAGGAGATCTAAAGGAGAAAAAGGAAATCTCCCAAAAAGCAGTTAATCCCATGCTAACCGTTGCACATCTGAGAGTATCTGGTCCAGACTGGATCTTGGAGAATTTGTAATGATATGCAAGACCGCTTATCAACTGCCAGTTCACTCCAGAGTGGATAGAGAGTCATGATGAAAGTCCAGAAGGCTATCTTTTTCTTGACGAGTTACAGAAAAATGGCAGTGCTGGACTGAGACGACTGATACACCCTGTTGGAAGGACAGTTGAACCTTCATAACCTCAGGTTCTGCGTCCACAGTGTCAACCAATCTCAGATCACAAGTATTATAAAATAAATAATACAGCTATAAAAATACAAACAAAAACAGTATAATCAGCTTCTGCATAGCATTTCTGTTGTATTAGGTATTATAAGTAATCTAGAGATGATTTAAGACCTATGGGAGGATGTGCATAGATGATATGTAAATACTACGCCATTTTATATAAGAGACTTGAGAATCCATAGATTTGGGTATCTCCGGGGGTCCTGGACCCAATCCCCCAAGATCCTGAGGTCTGACTGTTTGTTCTTAATATGAACGATTTCACTGAATCTGGCTGTCTTTTCAAGGAATGGAGCCTTCTGGTTCTAATAGAATCAGACTTGTTTTAGGGACACTCTCACACCGTGTTTTTCCTCTTTGCTCGCACACGACAATAATCATCCACACAGAAGACTCCTGTGACCAAATGTGGGGGGGTTTCTCCCCACCACCAAGCCGTGGACACCAGCTGAGTGTCCTCCGATTCAATTCTGACACTGTCTACCTGAAGATCGTGTCAGAGCCCACAGGGTGAGAACTCAGTCACCAAGACTTCCCCCAACCCTGACACCAGTGGCAAGTACTTCTGACTGACTGACTGACTTCAAAGTGAGAGTTTCCACGACTCTCTCTTCGGGTTCGGTTAATTTGCTAGAGCAGCTCACAGAACTTGGGGGAAAACATGTGTAATGGTTTATTGAGAAGGATAGTTTAAAGGATACAGATGAAGAGAAACACAGGGCGAGGTCTGGAAGGGTCCCTGTGGAGATGAGTGAACCACCCCCACCTCCACAAATGGATGAGTAGTTCTTCACCTTCCTGTCGGCCTCCACGTGTTCAACTCTCTGGAAGCTTCCCAAACCCAGTTCTCTTGTTAATGTTTTTTTTAATGGAAATTTCATGACATCAGTCCTCCTCCCAGTATACAGGTAGGACCTTTTTTGGGACAGGGTCTTAGGACCTACATTCAGAAAGCAGGGACGGATCAGAGGCCTGCCTTCCGGTAGTTAAAAATAGGAAAGAAAGTCAGAGAGATTCTGTTTTCTCAGGCCTGCCCCAGAGGCCTAATGCACCCAGCATTGTAACAACAGACATCGGGTTGTGGGCCAGGAACCCTGGACGCAACCAGTATATTAATATCTATTATGACACTACAAGAATGTAATATAGAAGAAAACACGTATCTCTCTGGGTTGGGGGCCCCAAGGTTACCCCCAGATTCAGTGATGCACTAAGAGAACTCATAGGTCTCAGCTGTGCTCACAGCTAAGATTTATTACAGCAGAAGGGTACAAGCCACATCAGCAAAGGGGAAGAGTGTGCAGGGCAAAGACTGGAGGAATCTCGGCACAAGTTTCTGAGCATTCACTCCCCATGGAGTCACAGGACACCAGCGTCACACGGTGACAACATGTGTGGAGTGCTGTCTACTATGGAAGCTTCTTGGAGAGGCAGGGAATGCTGGGAGCCCTCCCAAATCCAAGTTCCCAGACACCACCTAAAAGTCTTGAATGCAGACTTTTTCTCTTTCCCTTCCTCTCTCCCTCCCTTTCTTTATTTTTTAGATGATGTCTCACTGTGTTTCCAAGATTGGTCTTGAACTCCTGGGCTCAATCCTCCCACCTTAGCCTCCCCGTATGCTGGGATTACAGGTGTGAGCCACCGTGCCCAGCCAGAAGCAGACTTTTTTAAGGATAGCAGTCTTGGGCCTGTTGTGAAAACTTTTTTTCTGCAGACTACCCAAATGAGAAATTCCTGTATATTTATGTATACTTAGAATATGCATATCTGGTTTTGTTGCATAGGTTTTCTGGAAAGGTGCACAAGAAGCTTGTGACAGCGTTTGCATCTAAGGAGCAAAAGAGGTGCCAGGGAAGAAGTAGGATAGGGAAGACTTTTCACCATTTACTGTACCTTTTGTTCCCTTTGAATTTCATATAATCAGAGCAGGATTTAAAAAACTATAACTCCGTGTTAATGAAATGCCTTTTTGTTGCTGTGGTTTGAGACAGGGTCTTACTCACTCTGTCACCCAGGCTGGAGTGCATTGGCACAATCCTGGCTCACCCCAGCCTCGACCTCCTGGGCTCAGACAATTTTCTCCAACCTCAGCCTCCCATTTAGCAGGGACTACAGGCACCACCCTCAGCATATTTTTTGTAGTACACTATGTTACTCAGGCTGGCCTCAAACTCCTGGGCTCAAGCAGTCCTCCCGCCACGGCTTCCCAAAGAACTGGGATTACAATGTGAATTAAACACCCTTAACTACGTAATTTAACTTTTGCTGTTTCTCCTCTAGATGTGAGCAGAACAAAATACTCTGACTTGCCTTGGACTGCTTCTTGGAATGAAAAACTCCCAGAGCACATACAGTTCCATCTGGAGCTTGCAGCTGGAGAGATTTGACACAGCCCCAAGCTGTGTTTTCTAGTCTTCATTTATATATGTAGTGAGAGAAAAAAGACTTGAATAATTTTCATGGAATTGGCTTGAAACCTGTAAGTAACTAGTTTATATAAAACTCACATTCAGGTGATGAGAATGTCACTAATTCGCTCAGGTTGCTTCATGTGTCCTACTGAAATAATTTTTTAGTTTCCTAGAACTAATTTTTCTTCCTCTAATCCATCCAGTAGCCCTACGGTTTTCAAATTTTAGTTTTGATTTTTAAAAATCACCTGCAAAGCTCCTTAAAATGCAGAGTTTTAGATCCTCATTCACTAGGTGTGGATGGAGGCCAGGAATGTGATTTTTTTTTTTTCAGAGATAGGGTCTTGCTCTGTTGTCCAGGCTGGAGTACAGTGGTGTGATCATAGCTCACTGCAGCCTCAAACTTCTGGGCTCAGGCAGTACTCTCACCTCAGTCTTTCAGTGTGTACCACCACTTTTAGCGAATTTTTAAATTTTTTGTAGAGACAGGGTCTCACTGTGTTGCCCAGGCTGGTCTCAAACTCCTGACCTCAAGCAGTCCTCCCAAAGTGCTGGGATTACAGGGGTGAGCCATGGTGCCCAGCCAGGAATGTAAATTTGAAGCAAGGGCCCCAGGTGATTGTGGTACACGTGGTCTCTGGCATGTAATTTGAGACACTGCCATAATTAGTGCTTTTATAAACGTTCTTATTTTATTTTTTTTAGAGATGGGGTCTTGCTATGTTGCCCAGGCTTGTCTTGAACTCTTGGCCTCAAGCAGTCCTCTTTCTTTGCCTTCCAAAGTGCTGAGATCACAGATAAGAGCCACCATGCCTGGCTACAATCTTTCTAAAGTATAGTTTTTTAAAATCATTTCATCATCTCTTCAAAAACCTTTCCCCATTTAGTGTGGCAGCGTTTCTTAACCATTTGGGGAGCTCACAGTCCCTTTTGAGGGTCTCTGAAAAGCTGTGAACTCTCTCTCAAAAAGTGCAGATACATATTCACCCGTCTCGTGTGAATGAGCAGTTTTGAAGTTTTGTGGGTCTTGGTCTGAAGTGCAAGGCTAAGGAGTGATTACTCATTCACACGACCCTCCTCAGGGGCATTCATGGTGTTTCTTTTGCTGCTATAGCTCACTCCTGCTTCATTTTTCCCAAACATACTAGGTTCTTCCCATCCTCCTTACAGCCCCCATCACCTCCCACTGCTAACTCTACATGTAAAAGAATCATGTATTTCTGAATGAAAAATCAGGATTCCAAAAGAGTAATGACACTTGATACAAATGACAAAAAACTCAAATTGGCTGGAGGAAAAAAAAAGCAAAGGAAATGTATTCATTTAAGGAACTATAAGTCCATGGGCAGATCTTCAGGACCCAGAGAATCTAATAATATCGGCAGTTCTCAGTCTCATTCTCCATCACTTGGCTCTGAATTGCTCTATTCTCAGACAAACTTTCCCTTTATGTGGAAAGATGTCTGCCAACTGCTACAGCCTTCCCGGAATCGCCACAGCCTTCCTCAGCATCTGTGGGCTCCAGGGCAAGGAGGGCACAAAGGGAAGTCCACACACCTGAAATTTAAGACTTTTAAAGTTGTAGCCAAGCCCACAAACTATCCTCTGCCTTGAAATATATATATGTAAATTTTCTTTTCTTTTTTTTTTAAGAGTCTGGATCTGGCCAGGCGTGGTGGCTCAAGCTTGTAATCTCAGCACTTTGGGAGGCCTAAGCGAGAGGATTGCCTGAGTCCAGGGGTTCAAGACCAGCCTGGGCAACTTGGTACGACCTCAACTCTGCAATAAATAAAAAAAATAGCCAGGTGTGGTGGCGCGTGCCTGTAGTTCCAGCTACTTGGAAGACTGAGGTAGAAGGATCACTTGAGCTCAGCAGGTTGAGGCTGCGGTGCCACTGCACTCCAGCCTGGGCAACAGAGTGAGACTCCTACTCAAAAAAAAAAAAAAAAGAGTCTGGATCTGCCTCTGTTGTCCAGGCTGGAGGCCAGTGGCATGATCATGGCTCACTGCAGCCTCCAGCACATGGACTCAAGCAATCCTCTTGCCTCAATCTCCCAAGTAGCTAGAACTATAGATTTATGCCACTGCGGTCAGCTAATTTTTTAATTTTTGTAGAAACAGAGTCTCACTATGTTGCCCAGGCTGGTCTTAGACTCCTGGCCTCAATCTAACCTCCCACTTTGGTCTGCCGAAGCACTGGGATTTCAGCTGTAAGCCACGACACCTAACCACAGAGCTATGGCTGAAAATCAGCAAACTATTAAGATGATTAAATTTAATTATTACACAGATGTTCATGTTATTTTTGCTTGTTCCTTACAGTTTATTTTTCTTGTCTTCATTCAGCAAAAATCATTAGCTATGCTATTGTAATCAAGATCTTCACATATTTTGTGCTCTGTGGAGAGTAATGATCTGAATCATTCAAAAATAAACTGTAGTTGTATTTACTTATTTAGTTTTGTTGGAGTCTCACTTTGTTGCCCAGGCTGGAGTGCAATGGCTCACTGTCCCCTTAACCTCCTGGGCTCAGGCAATTCTTCCACCTCTGCCTCCCTAAGTAGCTGGAACTATAGGCATGTGCCACCATACCTGGAAGATTTTTTTTGTAGAGATAGAGTCTCACAATACTGCCCAGGCTGGTCTTAAACTCCTGGGCTCAATCAATCCTTCCGCCTCAGCCTCTCAAAGAGCTGGGATTACAGGCATGAGCCACCATGCTCAGCCTAAATGTAATTATGTTTAAAACATACAAAAAGAACAAAATCATGAGCTTCGCAGCAACCTGGATGGAACTAGAGTCAATAATACTGAGTGACCTCTCACAGAAACAAAGATCTGAGTATCACATGTGTTCCTTCATATAGCGGACCTTGAACATCCATGTAATATGATAAGAAAAGGACTGACAGTGATGGAAAACTATGGAGGGGAGGGGAAGGGAGGTGGGATTAACGGTAGTCAATATCTGTCTGGGGACGGGGAGACACCCCTTATCAACAAGGGTGCCTGAACGAAACATATTTGTATACCTATCCCTTTGCTGTGCCCCACAGTGTCAAAATAAAAATTATTGATTATAAATAAATAAATAAACAAAACATACAAAATTTTAATATTGTTTATTAAAAATGTAGATGAAATTAAATGTCAAATAAAAATTTTTAAATGTTTCTATGTTTCCAGAAAGTTATTTTTATTCTAAAATAATCATCATTTCATATTAAAAGTTAAAGGCAGAATACAAAACATTTAGTCAACATAAGAGGAGTCTTAGGCCAGGCATGGTGGCTCAAACCTGTAATCCCAGCACTTTGGGAGGCCAAGGCGAGAGGATTGCCTAAACTTAGGGGTTTGAGATCAGACTGGGCAACTTGGTGAGACCTCATCGCTACAATAAACCAAAAAAAAAAAAAAAAAAGAAAAAAAAGCTGAGTCTGGTAGCGTGCACCTGTGCTTCCAGCTACTTGGAAGGCTGAGGGGGAAGGATTGCTTGAGCCCAGCAGGTCCAGGCTGCGGTGGCCGTGAGTGTGCTACTGCACTCCAGCCTGGGGGACAGAGTAAGACTCCAACTCAAAAAAAAAAAAGAGTAGTTTTAGGTTCACAGCAAAATTGAGTAGAAGGTACAGAGAGTTCCCATATATACCTACTGCTTCATACATGCACGGTTTCGCCAGTTATCAATGTCCACACCAGACTGGGGCATTTGTCACAACAGATGAACTCACAGCAACATTATTATCACCCAGAGTTCATAGTTTACACTAGGATTCCGTATGGGTGCTGCACATTTGATGGGCTTTGACAAATGTCTGATGATGTGTATCCACCACTTTAGTATTATCCAGGATACTTCCACCACCCAGAACATTCCCTGTGCTCCTCCTGTTCATCCCTATCTCCCTTCTAACCCTGAAAACCATGATTTTTTTTTTTTGCCTTTTCCAGAATGTTCTATCATTGGAATCCCTTTGGATTGGCTTCTTTTACTTAGTAATTTGCATTTATGGTTCCTCCGTGTCTTTTCTTTCTAACACTGAATAATATTTCATTTTCTGGAAGCACCACTGTTTATCCACTTACCCACTGAAGGCCATCTTGGTTGCTTTCAAGTTTTGGCAGTTATGAATAAAGCTGCTATAAATATCCATGTGCAAGTTTCTGTGCTATCACATTTTTAAGCAAAGAAGAAATGTGTATTTATTTTTGACACTTAATCTAATTAAATGTTTTATTAAAATAAGACTTAGATGTTTTATTAAAATAAGACTATTCACAATTCTGTATGCCCGTCTAATTGATCCATTAACCCATAGCAGCATGCCACAGAACAAAAAACAAAACAAATTGTACAGTAGCAACATAAAAAATAAAATATTCAGGAATAAATATAGCAAAACGTGCAAGAATGCAAGATCTCTACATAAAGAAATATAAACATTATTGAGGCCGGGTGTGGTGGCTCACACCTGTAATCCCAACACTTTAGGAGGCTGAGGCAGGAGGGTTGCTTGAGTCCAGGAGTTCAAAACCAACCTGGGTGACATAGTGAGACCTTGTCTCTATACAAAATAAAAAATTTAGCCGAGTGTAGTGCGGCATGCCTGTAATCCCCGCTACTCAGGAGGCTGAGATGGCAGGATCGCTTGAGCCCAGGAATTCGAGGCTACAGTGAGCTATGATCACACCACTGCACTCCAGCCTGGGCTACAGAGTAAGACCCTGTCTCAAACAAAACAAAAAACACTATTGAGAGAAATGTTATAAAATATCTAAGTAAATAAAAATTGCAATAGTATTGTTTTTTTGGTGGAATTTGACGAGCTAATTCTAAAATTTACAGAAAAATATAAGAAGAGCCATAAAACACCCAAGAACAAAGGTGGAAAGTCTTGTTCTATGTGGTCTCAAGACTTAAGTGATTAATTCCACCCACCATTGATATCAATGGACCAATGGAGCAGAGTAGAGAGTTCAGAACAGATCCAGGTATATAGACAGACACTTGATCAATGTCAAAGGAAGCACTGAAGAGCCTCAGAGAAAAGATAAATAATGCTGTGACAATTGGCTATCAATATGCAGGAAAGAATGAAACTCGACCTCAACCTCACACCATATATAAACATCAACTCCAGGTAATTTGTAGCCCTACGTGTAAAAAGCAAAACAAAAGAGTTGTTAGAAAGCAATATAGATGCATATCCTTATGATCTCTGGAGAAAATAATTCCTTAAATGAACCAAAAAGTATTAACTTCAAAGGAAAAAATTCATACATTTGGTTACTTAATATTTAAGAACTTCTATTTATCAAAAAAAACCCCACAACTCTAAGAGTAAAATATAAGCTGCAGTATGGAAGAAGAGATTTGTAAAATACATAACCCACAATGGACTTGTAGGAAGAATATATAAAGAACTCATACAAATTCAAACGAAAAGGTAAACAACTTAGAGAAAAATGGGTGAGAAACTGGAACAGGCACTTTCAAAAAAAATCACATCTAAATGATCAATCAACATATGAAAAGATGCTCAGTCTACTTAGTAACCAGGCAACTGTGAAATAAAACCACACTGAGGTATGACCTACACATTCACTGAACTGGCTAAAATTGCCTTTCGGCCAGAACCGCCATCTTCCAGTAATTCACCAAAATGACAAACACAAAGCGAAAGAGGAGAGGCACCCGGTACTTGTTCTCCAGGCCGTTCAGACGACATGGAGTTGTTCCTTTGGCCACATACATGCGCTTCTACACGAAAGGTGATAGTGTAGACGTCGAGGGAATGGGTACTGTTCAGAAAGGAATGCCCCACACATGTTACCATGGCAAGACAGGAAGAGTCTCCAATGTCACCCAGCCTGCAATAAACAAGGGCAAGATTCTTGCCAAGAGAATTAATGTGGGTATTGGGCATATTAAGCCCTCAAAGAGTCAAAATTGCCTCCTGAAATGCATGAAGGAAAATGACCAGAAAAAGAAGGAAGCCAAGGTGAAAGGTACGTGGGTTTAGCTGAAGTGCCAGACTGCTGCACCCAGAGAAGCACACTTTGTGAGAACCAACAGAAAGGAACCCGAGCTTCTGGAACCTATTCCCTATGAATTCATGACTTAATAGGTGTCAAAAATAAAAGATCTCTGGTTAAGAAAGAAAGAAAGAAATGGCTAAAATTAAAAAGACTGATAATACCCACTGTTGACAAGGATGTAAAACAACAGAAATTTGATACATGGCTGGTGGTGGGGTGTAGAGTGACATAATAATTTTTTAAAAGTTTGACATTCTTTCTTTTTTTCTTTTATTTGAGTTGGAGTCTCACTCTGTTGCCTAGGCTGGAGTGCAGTGGCTCGCTCATGACCACCCCGGCGTTGATCTGCTGGGCTTAGGAGATCCTTCCACTTCAGCCTTCCAAGTAACCAGAATTACAGGTGCACGCTACCACACCCGGCCAATTTTTGATTAATTGTAGAGATGAGGTCTCACCAAGTTGCCTAGGCTGGTCTCAAATCTGTGGGCTCAGGTAATCCACTCACCTCAGCCTCCCAAAGTGCTGGGATTACAGACTGAGTTACCAAGCCTGGCTGACATTCTTTCTACAGTTTGAGATATACATTCTCCACGAATCAGCAACTCTGCTTAACAGAAATAAGTGTATGTACATGTCACATACAGAAAAATGGCATCCCTTAGATACCGAAAAAGCATTAGATCGAATTCAGTACTCATTCACCATAGGATCTCTCAGTAAATTAGGAATGGAAGGAATAACAGAAATTTTTAAAGATTCAAATCATTCTGGAAACACCATACTCCATGGGGATTTCTTAACCGCAGTCCCCCTAAAATCAAGAACAAGTCGGGGTGCTCGCCATCACCACTTCTAATCAGTATTATACTTCCCAGATAAGTAATACAGGTAAAAGAAATAAAAGGCATAAGGAAGGAAAGAATCAAACCTTTATTACTCACAGATGATAAGAATATCGACCTAGAAAACCTAAAGAGATCTCCCATTAATGACTAGAAATAAGAGTTTAGCAAGGTTGCTGGATATTGTCAGCTTAAATAAATCAATTATACTACAAACAGAAATGACATTGATTTTAAAAAGATATATTTACAATAGCAACTAAGTATATATGGAACTTAGGCACAATCAAAACGAAAGATACGTGTCTAACTATGTAAATGTTTATGGAGAAAATCCTAAAACTTATTAAAAACTGATTAAAGAAAACCTAAACACATTTTTTAAAAATACCACATTCATAGGGAAGGAGACTCAGTTTCTTAAAAGCTGTCCATTCGTTTCAAACTAATCTGTCTATTTAAAGCAATTTCAGTCAAAATCATAACAGGAATTTTCAAGGAATTTAACAAGATAACCTTACAATGGAGCTATTATGACTCCCATATTACAGGTGACAAAACTGAGGCCTAAAGAGGCAGAATGACTGGTTCATAGACACACAGCTAATAGCGGTAGCAATGAGGACAAAATCTCCCGATCTTGGTGCTCTACCATCCTGGGTCCCAACTTAGCTGGGAAATGGCAACCTCACTCAGCTCACCAAACACTGGTGCACTTACTGGGCCACAGCTTCAGAAATCAGGCACTTAATGCTTCAGAGTTCATGTCTGTAGATGAAGTGATCCCTTTCACAGATTTCTCTCCATGAGCACTAACAAACCAAAGGCCCGGCTAACTGCTTTCTCATCACTTGGGGATGAAATGAATGACCCTTCTCTGCTCCATGTCAGGGAATCATCTCTATATAGTAAGTCTCCAACATACAAACAAGTTCCCTTCCGAGAGTGCATTCATAAGTCCAACAGAGTTAGCCTAGGTCCCCAACTAACACAATCAGCAATACAGTATTGTACTATAATAGGTTTATCATACTTTTCACACAAATCATACATAAAAAACAAACACAACAATAAAGAGATCGTTTTTAATCTTACAATACAGTACCTTGCACACATGGGACAATGTATGCCAGACATGTAAACTAACTTGCATGATTGGACATGGGAATGCATGATTTGATTGAAAGTTTGCAACTTGAAGGTTCACATGTAGTGTACTTACTATAGTACACTACAGTAAGTGTACTCATGCGAGCTGAGATGATTCATACAATACGGAACAAAAAAAGCACAGCTCCCCCATGACACCAGGTAAAACAGGTCAGGGCTAGAAGACAATCACTTATGCCTTCCACATGAAAAAGCTCAAAATCACAAGTTTAAAATACATTCACCCTTCAGTTCCATCCCCTTCTGTTGTGTTAAATGCTTAATAAAAAATCAGTGCTGAGTTCTCAGTTTTCCCACGGTGATAGTCACAGGAATGAAAACTCGGTCTCAAATATTTTCATTTGGGAATGAAAAACTCAGAGAAGACAGTGCCTCTTCACCCTAAGACATATGTGTTAAGTGCCTGCGTGAAGCGGGGTCCCACGTTAGATCCAGTGACATTCAGGAACAAATGAAAACACTTATCGTTGGCCTCATGAGCTACCACTGTTGTTTGAAGAATAGAGTATTTGCCATCTAATAAAAGAGTGAAGCTTAACATACAAAAGCAATTTAAAAGCAAAGAATTGAGCAGCTCAGAAGAGGAGACACTTGAATTCTTATTACATGCCAACCCTCACTAGGACTGCCGGGTAGATCATCCCAGGCTGTGTGAAACACAGCTTGCAAACCCTTGATCCAATCATGGCAGCACTGATTAGGGGGAGTCGGTCCTGAGGTTCGGCACACACTCACTGGGTGTGGATCCAGGAAGATGCCAGGAGCCCTAGTCTGTGACCCCCCACCGAGTGTGTGACACAGTCCCACACTAGTCTTCAGCCTTTTCTTGCAAAGGCTGAGGTCCCTGTACTTGCTTACACACATCTAATTTATACATTCTGTCTTCCTGGATGGCATATCTGGTGGACAAATCCCAGAATTGCCAACTGCAGACCTGAAGAGAGAACGCCCGCTCTGTCATCAGCTGGCCATCCTATCTAGCAGCTGAGGGGAATGCCAGCAAGTCTGGGGCCCTTCCCTGCCTGCAGTTATAGACTAGTTGTGTTTTCTTTTCTGTCTTTTTTTTTTTTTTTTGAGTTGGAGTCTCACTCTGCTGCTCAGGCTGGAGTGTAGTGGCACACTCACGGCCACCCCATTGTTGACTTGCTGGACTTCAGCCTTCCAAATAGCCAGAACTGCAGGCGCATGCTACCATGCCTGGCTAATTTTTTATTTATTGTAGAGATGAGGTTTCGCCAAGTTGTCCGGGCTGGTCTCGAACCCATGGGTTCAGGCAATCCACTCACCTCAGCCTCCCAAATTGCTGGGATTATAGGCTGAGACACCGAGCCCAGCCTGACTAGTTGTGCTTTCTTGATGCTCTCATGTGACATGTGGAGGATTCCACAGAATATCATCTATCTACCTACCTACCTACCTACCTATTTATTTATTTATTTATTGAGTTGGGGTCTCTGTCATCCAGGTCAGAGTGCAGTAGCCCAATCATTGCACACTGCAGCCTCAAACTCCTGGGCTCAGGCAATCTTTCCACTTCAGCCTCCCAAGTAGCTGGAACTACAGATGTGTGCTACCATGCCCAACTCATTTTCTTATTTTTATTTTTTTTGTAGATACAGGGTCTCACTATGTTGCTTAGGCTGGTCTTGAACTCATAGGCTCAAGCAACCGTCTCACTTTGGCCTCTCAAAGTGCTGGGATTACAGGCATGAGCCAATGCACCTAGCCTATAGAATATGTTGATAATGGTGTTTGACATATTTTCAGAGGCTTGCAGTTTCCAACCTTCCCTTGGTATATTTAAATTTAACAGGGTTGGAGAGATGGGCTGCCACCATAACAGTCACTTTTGGGCCAGAAACCCCTTTATTCATCATTTTGGGGAGACCAAATCTAGAAACAAGATTGTGGGAAACACTAATATTTTTCAAATCAAAACGTTTGATAGAAAGTATCAGGAAATGTCTTCGTGTTCAAGAAACATTTTTTAGTTCACTTTAGCAGTCTGTTTTTTTATTCATCCTGTAAAGATATGTCAAGTGTTTGTCTTGTGTCAGGCCCTATAATGTGCTAAAACTTGGGATCACTTGCAAAGAGGTGGGTAAGGTTTCCATGACGTCACACCAACCTGAAGACTTTACGGAGCACTTGAGGCCTTCACTGACAATAACTTCTCCCTAGTTCCTCACTACTCCATTTCAAAAAACTAAGCAGGTCAGATGTGGTGGCTCATGCCTGTAATCCCAGCAGTTTGGGAGGCTGAGACGGATCACTTGAGCCCAGAAGTTTGAGATCAGCCTGGGCAACATAGCAAAACCTCTTCTCTACAACAAATCAAAAAAAAAAATTAGCCAGGCATGGTGGTGTATGCCTGTAGTCTCAGTTACTCAGGAGGCTGGGAAGGGAGGATCACTTGACTCCAGGAGTTTGAGTCTGTGGTAAGCTGTGATCAGGCCACTGCTGATCACTGCCCTGGGGGGAAAAAGGAAAGTAAAGAAAGACTACAAGCCTTCAGGAAACCCATCAGTCCTGGGTAGCGCCTAGATATCCTTGTGGAGAATTCCCAATGTCTCAGAAGTCATCCTTGTTGTTCTCAGCCTCCTGACACGGGTTAGAAGCAGCAAATCTGGCTCAGACATGCAGGTAGGGATCTGGTGGGTTCCTCCAAGATGAGAAAGGGAGAACTAAGAAAGCCCATTTTAAACTGACTTGGCAGAAACTAGTGAGCAAGAATAAATATTCTGGGAGTTTTAAAATAACTTCCAAAGCATTTTGCATTGGAGAGAGCTACTAAACCAGTAAGATGAACACTTAAGCTTCACTGGATTGCCTCAAGTATAAAATAGGGCGGCTGGTTTTCTCTTTTGATATGAGGATGATGCTGGTGCCAAGGGGTTGGGAATGAACAGAGAGAACCTTCTCCATGCCCTTCCCTCCCCACCTCACCAGGTTCACCTCACTGGGCTTCTGTGGGCTCCCTTTAGGAATGCTACACATGCTAGCTCTTCTCGAAAATTTGGGGGTGAGTCCCCCCAGCACCCTGTGTGAACTCTCTGAAGGATTCAGGAGAAGGGGAGCATGAGAGTTAAGACCAAGACTTTCTGAGCTGTGACTCAAAACTGAGTTTAAAAGAGGAATTTATTTGCTTTAAGAAAGAGAGAAACCCTTAACCCTAGATGATCCTGACAATGTTGAAGAAAGAATTTCCGATGCTCTCACCGATTAGCCAAATAAAATCATTAGTTCTGCTTCCAGGGAAGAATATGAACAGTTGAGAAAGCTGTGATTTTGCAAAGTCACAGCAGGAAGAAGATGGAAGAAAACATTTAAAAGGAACAAAATTATTGATAAGAAATGGGTCTTCTATTTGGTTTCTGTAACTCCTTAGTTCTTCTGACTCATAGATGTTATAAAAAGCACCCTGCCTGGCTCAGAAATTTATTTTGGAGATATTACAGCTGCTCCCTCGCTGTTGGAAGGCGCCTGTGAAAAAGCTGTGTGCCACCAAGGATTCGCAGCAACTGGAATCTTCCAGAAGAAAAGGAGAGGTTCAAAGCAGAAGTGTGGGATCTCTGGCTGTCACCACATTTGGGAAATTCCTCTTCAGGAAATAGACCAGTCTCTGCCACAGACCCAAGAGCTCAAGAGCTTGAACTTGGTTCAGTGGGTGGCCCACGTTTGTTAATGGCAGTTGCACGAACAACTTTTAAGAGTAAGCTTTGTTGATGCTCCCAGTGTTGAAAAGCCCCATTTTTATCTCAGGTCTCTAAAACTTTTTAAAATATTCAAACAAACAAAGGACAATTTGTGAACACTCCAGTACAGTAATTAACACAAAGGTGGGTAAATCCTGTTTCTAAGGAGGAGAGAGACAGGCCAGGAAAGCATAAGACATTCGTCTCTAGGAATTACTCTTTACGGAGGTCTCCATCTCAATTTCATTTCATCCATTTAGACAAATTAGATGATGTTAGCTAAGTTAGGGACAATATTAACTCTTACCACGTATGGGTTCCTTATAGGCTATTTTGAAACAGAAAGGTTAATAAAATTTGGAAAAGGATGAAGATTGGCCATGGGGGCTCACACCCATAATCCCGGCACTTTGGGAGGCAAGAGAATTACCTGAGCCCAGGGGTTTGAGACCAGCTTGGGCAATTTAGTGAGACCTTGTCTCTACAAAAAAAAAAAAAGTAAAAAAGTTAGCCAGGCATGGTGGTGTGTCCCTGTAGTCCCAGCTACTTGGAAGCCTGAGGCAGAAGGATCGCCTGAGCCCAGGAGGTTGAGGCTACAGTAGCCATGATCACGCCATTGCACTCCAGCCTGGGCAACAGAGAAATACTCTGCAAAAAAAAAAAAGCTTGAAGGCTTAAAAATTCAATGCTGTTGTCATATTTTCAACGTTTATGGACTCTTTTTACTGGAGCTCCTCACGTGGGGTTTTCTTAAGCCATTTTGGTGGTAGTGAGAGTGATGCAATTAAACAAATAGGACATACAGGATGCTATTTCATGGTAGAGGTGGGAGGAGAGTAAGACTGAGGGAGTTAGGACCAGAGTGAGGAAATGGGGAGGCGATGGGTATTCACTGAGAAGTCTTTGGTTAAGGAATACCAGTAAGAGCAGCCAAATGAAGCAGCAGGGGGGTGTGACCCAGGGAACTCTAAAAGGGTGTGAAGCTTTGACTTAAACTATGTCAGGTGGGAAGAGCCAGAGGGGAGAGGAAGGCTGAGGCTTAAACTATGTCAGGTGGGAAGAGCCAGAGGGGAGAGGAAGGCTGAGGATGCTTGGAAGAAGAGACGTCCATAGGAAGCGAAGGGATGGGGTGGAGGCTGTCTACGGCCCCACTGCCCGGAACGTGCCCAGTCTCACCTGAGATGGAGGTCGTGGGCAGAAGCCTTTACCCTCATGATCAGGAAGAAGGAGCAGCCCGGGGAGAAAGGCTTGGGCCTAGGGGCTGGGGACTTGGCCCAGGTCTGGGCTCTGTGCCCAACAGAGCACCCAGAACTCACCTGGATTCAACTCTTCACTTGTCTTCCATTCGGAAATCTATGCCTTAAAATTCATTCATGCCTCATAGATCAGATCACATGCTTCCTCCTTCATTATTTTTTAAAAGGATATAAAATCTAAACTTGGGAGTTAGCATCTGCAGTCTAATTCTATTTCCCACCATTTTCCACTCACCCTTCTCAGCCCCCACGCTCTGACCTCCTGCTGGTCTCAGTGTGGTCTCTGGACCAGCAACATGAGTATCACCTGGGAACTTGTTAAAAATGCAAAATGTCAGGCCCTACGCTAGATTTGATGGACCAAAAACTCTGGGGAAGGGGCCGTGCAATCTGCATCTTCACAAAGCTTCCGGGGATTCAGACTCTTGCTCAGGTGTGAGAAACACCAGGTTAGTTTTGCTGCGCCATTGGCAGGTCCCCAAGCCCCACAGTGTGTTGGACATCTCCATGCCTTTGCAGTCTCTGCACCTGCTGTTCTCTCTGACTAAAAGTCCTTTCTCCCTCCCACTCCTCTTTCAAGAGTTAAATCAAGGATTATTCCCTCTGTAGATCACTTCCTGTTCAGTTCTTTTCTGATCACGTGACTGCCTCTCTCCCCAGGCATCCATGGAAACCCACAAAAACATCTACAGCTGATGGTTTATGTGTCTGCCTCCTCAAAAGACAGCAAGCTTCCCAAGGTGGTGACTGTATTTGTCCTGGCACAGTGCTGAGGTTCAGAAAATGTTTGTTGCATTGATATTCTACTTTTTTTTTTAGTTAGGGGTCTCACTCTGTCACCCAGACTGGAGCACAGTGACACAATCCTGGCTCACTACAGCCTTGACCTTCTGGGCTCAGGCAATCCTTCTGCCTCAACCCCCTGAGTAGCTGAGACAGCAGGCATGTGTCACCACGTCCAGCTTATTTTTCGATATCTTGTAGAGATGAGATCTAGGCTGGTCTCAAACTCCTGGGCTCAAGCAGTCCTCTCACCTCGGCCTCCCAAAGTGCTAGAATTATAGGAATGAGCCACCATGCCTGGCTTGATATGTTATTGAAAAGCAAAGTACAGAGAGAGGAGAGAAAAAGAGAAAGTGAGGAGTGTGCAAAAGATCAACCACCACCACAATTATAATCGCTCCCAATGACTGACTTCTATCTGTGAGCTAGGGTCTCTGTTAACGCTTCACAGAGACTGTGCCACTTAATCCTCCCAGCAAACCCGGAGGTGTGATTATCCTCAGTTAACAGAGATGGAAACCAAGGCACCAAGAGGTTGTGTAATACGGCCAAGTTGCCCCCTGGTGTGTACACAATAGAGCCAAGATCCGGACACATAGTGTTCCTCCACAGTCTACTCTTCCAGCGTGCCACCACACTCCAGTCTGGGGGACAGAGTGAGACTCCAACTCAAAAACAACAACAACAAAAAAAAAACAAAAACAAAGTTTGCCCTTCACCCTCTAGTTTAAAAGAGGGGGTAGCTTTGCTTAGAGCCATTATCAATATTTATGAGTTCAACAATCATTTTCTTAGCGGCTGCTCTGTGCCAGAGTGAGGATACAGATAGGAACGCAGAGAGACACAAGGACAGTCACTTATAATTCTGCCCGTGGGGAGCTCACATTTCAGCAGAGAAGAGGGATCTGTCAACCAGTTAACAGGATTCCTCTAAGGACGTTAGCCGAGGTATGTTCAGTGCTGCTCAGAACCAGGAGTAGACAGGAGGAATTTGTTCTGCCAGGGGTGATGCCTGAGTCTAATACCGAAAGAGGAGCATAAACTCACAAATAGAAAAGTGACGCAGAGAGAAAGACAAGATTCAGGGCAGAAGGAAATGCAGAAGCGACATAAAGGTGGCACGATCATCTTGGCAAGTCTGTGAAGGACAAGCTGGCCCGTGAGGCTGAACTGAGGAATGTCTGCCAGCCACACTGGGTGGACTCACACAATGTGTGTTCCCAGTGTTTTGCCTGTTCTGCAGGACTAGATACAAAGCCACACTTCCAGAATGTTTTGGAGGGATGGTTCTGGGTGCAAGTCTGCCACACAGATGTCCTCTGCAAGGCCTACGGTCTGCCGTATGCAGTGACAGAACGGTTCTGTAGATGACCATTTGTAGTCACCTGGGACAAAAGGTATCCATGGAAATCAGAATGTGGGAAGGCCACGTGGGGATGGTAACACACCTTTACAGCAAGAGTGAAGAATCACACCATGGGGTTGGCTGGCTCCTTGAATCCTTTGGGAATGTAAAGAAAGAAAAAGCAAAGCATGGAGTTACCTACAGCATCCTGTATCCAGTACCAAATTCTGGGTCTGTTAGGATAAGGCTCGGCAGCAAGGGACAGAGACTCAGAATAACAGCGACTTGACCACATTAGAGGTTCATATCTCACCGAACGTTCCAGAGGTAAGTAGTTAGGCTGTGGCGCTTCTGTTCCATGGCACGTTCCAGCTTGCTTCTCCTTCTCCCTTTGGGTGGGTGTGACTCTCAGCTGTGACCATCACATCTGCGTTCCAGGCTAAGAGAATGCGTTCCAGGAAGTAAAAGAAGGGAACAGAGGTCATGTGCCAGCTCCCTCCTGAAAAAGTGCTTGGAAACTCTCACACGATACTTCTGTTTACATTCCATGGTCCAGAACGGTGTCACTTGGCCGCATCTAACTGCAAGAGAGACCAGGAAATAGAATGACCAGTTGTTATGATTTTAACTGGGAAGAAGGCAAGAATGTGAATTGGGGAGCAATCTGTACTCTCTCCCACAGGATACAGGGTAGAGAGTGTAAGAGAGGAAACCGGGAGGATGGAGCCAGCTGGAGAAGGACTTGACATGACATGAAATGACATGCCAAGGTGTTTGGACTTTATCCTACTGGCACTGAGGAATCAGATAGGGTTAAGCAGCAGAGAAATATAAACTGAGTCATGCTTTACAGTGACCTCCCTGACAGCTATCTGGATGTGTTTGGTGGGGTGAAGATACTAGACCCAGAGACCAATTAGAAAGCAGTTTCCCCAGAAGGAAAGTTTCTTCAATAAATGATGCTAAGAAAACTATCACATAAAGAAAAATGAAAGTAGACACATCTCTCACCACATAGGAAACCAACTCAAGGCTGGGCATGGTGGCTCAATCCTGTAGTCTCAGCACTTTGGGAGGGCAAAGCAGGAGGATTGCTTGAGCCCAGAAATTCAGGACCAACCTGGGTAGCATAGTGAGACCTCATCTCTACGAAAAATCAAAAAATTAGCTGGGTGTGGTGGTGTGCACCGAAAGTCCCAGCTACTTGAGAAGCTGAGCTGGAAGGATCACCTGAGCCAAGGAGGCCAAGACTGCAGTGAGCCATGATTGTGCCACTGCATTCCAGCCTGGGGAATAAAGTAAGACCCCACCCAGGAGGCCAAGGCTGCAGTGAGACATGATTGTGCTACTACACTCCAGCCTGCAATAGAGTAAGACCACAACACCAAAAAAAAAAAAAAAAAAAGAAGAAGATGAAGAAAGAAAGAAAAGGAAAATCAACTCAAAGTGGATCAAAGGCTTAAACATAAGACCTGAAACTATAAAACCACTAGAAGAAAACGTAGGGGAAATGCTTCATGACATTCATTTGGGCAAGGATTTTTGGATAGGACCTCAAAAGCACAGGCAACAAAAGCAAGAACATACAAGTGGGATTACATCAAACTACAAAGCTTCTGCACAACAAGGGAAACAGCCAAGTGAAGAGACAGACTGCGAAGTGGAAAAAAAATTGCAAACTATGCATATGATAGCAGGTTAATATCCAGAATATATAAGGAACTCAAATAACTTGATAGCAAAAACAAAGCAAAAAATCCACCAAATCATGCAATCAAGAAAGGGGCAAAAGACCTGAATAAACATTTCTCCAAAGAAGACATACAAATAGCTAGCAGGCATATGATAGGATGCTCAACATCACTAATCGTCAGAGAAATGCAAGTCAAAACCACAATGAGATATTCCCTAACCTCAGTTAGAATGACTATAGTCAAAAAGACAAAAACAAAAACAAGCAAACAAACAAACAAACAAACAAAAACAGACATGGGCAAGGATGTAGAGAAGGAGGAACTCTTCTACATTGTTGGTGGGAATGTAAATTAGTACAACCATTATGAAAAACAGCATGGAAGTAGCTCAAAAAGTTAAAAATAGGACCACCAAATGATTCCACAGTTCCACTACTGGGTATATAGCCAAAGGATTTGAAATCAATATGTCAACGAGAAAGCTGCATTCCCATGTTTATTGCAGCACTACACACAATAGCCAAGAGATGTAATCAGTCTAAGTGTCCACCAATGGATAAATAGACAAAGAAAATGTGTTATATATACACAAAGGACTACTTTTCAACAATAAAAAAGAATGAAGTTGTGTCATTTGTAACAACATCGATGAATGTAAGGGACATAATGTGAAGTGAAATAAGCCAGGTACAAAGAGACACATACTGTATGATCTCCCTCACATGTGGAATCTAAAAAAGTTGATCGCAAAGAAGTAGAGAGTGGAATAATGGCTACCAGAGGCTGGCAGTGGGGAAATGGAAGAGGTTGGTCAATGGGTACTAAGTTACAGTTAGGAAAAAATGCATTCTGGTGTTCTGTTACATAGTAAGGGGACTATAGCTAATAAGAATGTATCAAATATTTCAAGATAGCTAAAAAAGAGGACCTTGAAAGTAACCACCACAAAGAAACGATAAAAGTTTGAAGTGACAGACATGCAAACTACCCTGATTTGATCATTACACGATGTATATATATATATATATATATGGAAACATCACACTATGCCCCATGAACATGTACACTTATTATGTATCAATTATAAGCACAATTTTTAATAATGAAAAACAAAAGGAAATTGCCCCCAGTCCAGGTGAGAAGTGATGACAGCCTGAAATAGGGCATTGACAATGGGTGGAGGACAATGGATGGAAGGATGAGACAGGTTAGAGGAGCAGGGCATTGACCTTGGTGACTGATAGAACAGGCAGGTTAGAGCAGGGAAATATCAGGGCTGTAGGAAAATTCAGAAACCTGTGGAAATTCTGGCAGGAACTGCCTCAATTTCAGGGTTGCCAGAAGATTTAAAAAAAAAAAAAACCTATTAAGATAACTCTCACCCAATATGCCTGCTGCAGTCAAGTTCGGATGTTTGTGGTTGAGAGCCAACCACCAGATGTGGCACAGTTAGGGAACCCCTCGGGCATGCATACAAATAGCCAAATTGCCTCATTTTAACTTTTATCTTCATTATATGCTCATTAGCATACTAAATGACACACCCTTCAGCACCATGACAGTTCCAACCCTGCCCATGTAGAATAATAAATTGGGTGATACCCTAATTCTAAAAATTGCCCACCTGTCTCTTAGAATGTTCCACCCTTTCTTTATTGTAGCTCACAAAACCCACAAGCCAAAGATCCCTGGCATGACACATCCTTGTGTTTACCCAGACTTTGCCCTAAAGTGTGTACGATTCTATTGTTTCCACTTTGAACAAACTTGCTAACTGCCTTATTACTTCTGACTTGCTCTGAAATTCTTTCCGGCAGTGAAGTCAAGAACCTGGCACAGAACACTGATCACGGACACAGAATCCTGGTAACAGTGGCCATTAGGCAATGGAGATAGAGGAAGAGTATAGAGTTTAGACTGACACCAAGGGTTTGCAACTTGAGCAATTTGGTAAATGACAATGCTGCTAACCACAATATAGGAAGGAATACATGGGTTCAAGGAGGCTGCCAGGGGGTGGGGTGGGGGAGAATGTGATGAGTTTGACCTGAGATATGCTGAGTTTAAGGCACCTGTTGAGTAGATGTTCAATAAGCAGATAAAAATATGTATCTGCAGCACTGAAGAGAAGTCAGGACTGGAGGTACCAACTTAGGAATTGTGTGGCTCTAAGTGACAGCTGCAGCCACAAGTGTGAGACGGCTTGACCAGAAAAGAACGAGGGAGCAGAGTCAACGATGAAACCCAGGGAAGCACCAATGTTGTGTGAGTCAAGCCCTTTCTGATGGAAAGTTCTTTGAGAATTGCAGTTCAAGAAATCTGAGGCTGCAGATGCATTCCTTTACCAGACATCCAGGACCTGGGTCAAATCTTTCCATTTCAAAATGAGGTAAAACCACTAAAGGCTTTTTCTTTCCCTGGCTGACATGCTTTGACACCAACTAATTTTAAGTTTAGAAAGAAAGTCATATATAAGGTTGAGGTTTCCATTTCTGCTCTGGAATACAGTAGAGCCTGTGCCCAGAAAAATGCCGGCCTCCCTCATTGTCCAGGGAGCTGCCTTGCCTTTAATCCACCAGACCTGAGGGTGGGACAGTGTCAACAGGTTGAGATATGTGGTGTAGGTACTGACAGGCCTGGGGGAGCTCTCCTACAAACTGTCAGCAACTTCTGGATGATTCTGTGCTCTTATGATTGCTTTCAAGAAATGAGAGGCTGATTGTTGTTCCAAATATCTGCTTCGATTCTTTAAAAAAATTTAAAAACTGTGTATATAGTGCTCCTTTCACTTCAATTGATTCTTGTTTGTTTGTTTTTGAGTTGGAGTCTCACTCTGTGGCCCAGGCTGGAGTGCAGTGGCACACACATGGCCACCACAGCCTTGATCTACTGGGCTCAGATGATCCTTCTGCCTCAACTTTCCAAGTATCTGGAACTACAGGTGCACACCACCACACCCAGCTAATTTTATGTATTGCAGAGACGATGTCTTGACAAGTTGTCCAGGCTGGTCTCCAACCCCTGGACTCAGGAAATCCTTTGGCCTCCACCTTCATAAGAGCTGGGATGACAGGTGTGAGCCACCGGGTCTGGCTTTAACTGATTCTTCTTGTCCTTCTCCTCCTCCCCTTTTTCATTTTATACTGTTGCCTAGTATAAATCCCTTTCAATGCAACACTTTCTTGACATTCAATGATCGTAATTTGGAAGGAACTTTAGGCCAAAGAATATGATATCAACATGCTCAGTTCTTTGGATGGTCACTAGCAGAGGGCCTCCAATGGACAAGAATCCAAATCAAAGATGTGTAATCATCTAGGAAGTGCTATAAATCCAAACCCAATACAAACAAAATAATGTAATCTGAAGTTAAAATAATGGTAGCATGCTTGTTTCAATTACAAAGTTTGGGCCAGGGGCAGTGGCTCCCACCTGTTATCCCAGCACTTTGGAAGGCTGAGGCAGGAGGATAACTTGGGGCCCACTGTTTGAGACCAGCCTGGGCAATATAGCAAGACCCCACTTCTTAGATGAATGAATAAATAAATAGAAAGTTCAAGTTTTTAATCCACAGAGTCCTGGTAGCATCATCATTATGCTTCTATTGCTATTTCCCAGAAGCCAGCAGGGAACATTTTCTGATTAATCTGCTCTTTGAGTTGGTAAAAATACAGGCAGTAGCCAAGTCCATTACAGTCATTAATCACAGAGACACAAACCTCCAGTTCTGTTACCAAGGGACCCCAAGTGCTGCTTGGTGTAGGCGGGTATGATGAAGACAGGAAGACTCAGAGTTGCCACTGGAGTGAGTCTATTTACAAAGAAGTGAGGACAGCCTTAAGTGTAAATGGGGTTTAAAAATAGCAAGACTCCCCCCACCCAAACACACAATTTCTGAATGTTGTAGAACTTTCAGAAAACAAGAATCATTCATCATTCTACCCCCCTAGAAGTCACTATTAACATTTTTAATTTTCTTCCAGAGAGGGATGGGTGAGTGGGTGGATAGATGGACAAACGGACAAATACACACACAGCTACCCACCCAATATACACAATAAATGTAGACAAATGCATTTAAGAGCCTATTACTAGTATTACTATATCTATGGAGATGGGTGTTGGCAGATGGAGATCGGAGGCTGGTTTCTAACATACATTATTTGGAGTTTTCACTACATATGACCATGTATGTCTTAATATGACGTCTCTAATTTTTTTTTTAAGTGAGAAAGCAGGATTTATTGAGAGGACAGAAAAGTTCCCACAGTGGGAAGGGACCCAAAGGGGTTGCCCTAATTTTTTTTTTTTTTAATTGCAAAGCCAATACAGTGCCCTTGGGGTCAATGGAGTCTCTGGGCGACCGGGTCCACCTACGGGCCCAGGAGACCGTGGGAGAGGGGTCTGAGGGCGTCGGGCCTGCCGGGTGGGCGACCCTCGGGTGCTGGAGGTTTCCCTGCAGTGCCCTGCAAGGCTGGCCCGCTGTCCCTCCCTGGAGGCTGTGGTGCAGGGAGCAAGGCGGGTTCACCCGTGCCGGGCAACACAGCATCTGGACCGCCTGGCTGCCTCCGCGGTGGCCCTCCGCAGCCCAGGAGGGGTGTCCCTCCTCCACATGGCAGGAGAGGGCACAGGGCACTGCTGACCGGGCACCACGGAGACCCTCCAGCCCCAAGGGACAGGGGCCCTCCTGCTAAACCAACATGGCTTTCTGACATTGGATTTGGATTTTCACTTCGCACCTCCCTGTCTTTCCATTCGTATTTTCCTCTACCTGTTGGTGGATTTTAAGCAACACCAATTATTTTTGTCTGGTCTGCAAAGGCATGCTTATTCACTATGGAAAAAGAAAGAAAGACGGAGAAAATTTGGAAAACACAGAAAGCATTAAAAAAATTTTTTTTTTGAAAGCGGGATTTATTGTGAGGACAGAAAAGCTCCCACAGTGGGAGGGGACCCAAGGAGGTGACCCAAAAATTTAATAAAATGTCTTTAATCTCTTCATTCAGTGCTGGGCACAGTGGCTCATGCCTGTAATCCCAGCCCTTTGGGAGGCCGAGTAGAGAGGATCGCTTGAGCTCAGGAGTTTGAGACTGGCCTGGGCAACATAGCCAGACCTCATCTCTATAAAAAGAAAAAAAAAAAAGACGCGGTGACATGCACCTGTAGTGCCAGTTTCTCAGGAGACTGAGCCCAGGAAGTCCAGTCTACCATGTTCCATGATCGTGCCACTGCAGTCCAACCTGGGCAACAAAGTGAGACTCCCATCCCCCAAAACAACAAACAAACAAACAAAAACTCAGCACCCAGAGATAAGCACGATTTTGAAGTATTTATTTTCTTCTAGTGTTTTTCCATACACAGACATTATAACACTAATGTCTATTTTCACGGACTGGGCAGTGCCATGGGAGGGATCAGGCTCTATGTTGGAAAAAAAGGCCAAATGGTAGGCGTAGGGGCTGCCTGTCTGTACAAACCTGGCCTGGCTGCCTCTTGGTTTGATGAACTAATTACTCTAGAACCCAAGGAAGCTTGTCTTTTCCTCCTTAGCTGAGTCGCATAAGCTAACGTTACTCCTTTGCTGGGGGCAAGTAAGTGGCAGTGGTCAGCGAGTCTGGCAAAGAAAGAACACTTGGTCTCTGAGTTGACCTTAAACACATGTTTCGAGAGTATTTCACCATGTACCAGAGTGCCAGGCCCGCCCACACCTGGGCCCATGTCGCGGCTTTCCGCTCATGTGTGGTCCCAGGCCGTGTGTTCCCTAGGCAGGAACACTCCTCAGGGCCTGTGTACGCTTTCTGCCACCTGGCAGAGTGCTGAAGTTTCTTGGGTCACTGTCTTTGTCTTCTTTTTCCTCCACGCAAGCACTTTTTCATATAATCATGCTGCTGGCTTGCCGCTGTTACCCAGATAAGCACACAAATTTCATAAAAACAGCATCAAGATAAATCCACCTCTTTCCTTCCAGCTAGATTAAGACCCCGAAGCAAGATCTTTCTTTACAGAAATAATAATAATATTTTTATTTATTATTATTATTATTTTAAACAGGGTCTTGCTCTGTCACCCAAGCTGGAGTGCGTGATCATAGCTCAATGCAGCCCCAAACTCCTGGGCTCGAGTGATCCTCCCTCCTCGGCCTTCTGAGTAGTTAGGACTACAGGCATGTGCCACCACACTTGGCTAATGTGTATGTCTTTTTTTTTAGAGGTGGGGGTCTTGCTATATGTTGCCCAGGCTGATCTTGAACTCCTGGGCTCAAGCAATCCTTCCACCTCAGCCTTCCAAAGTGCTGAGATTACAGGCGTGAGCCACCATGCCTGGCCCAAATTCTGAAGGTCCCCTCTCTGTAGGGTGTGGTTGGATTTTGGATGACAGTCATTGACCTGGGAGTGGAGTATTTACTTCATAGTTTTCTTGTGACATGCTGGGTTCTCCTTCCTCTCTCTTTCTTTCTCTCTCTCTCTCTCCTCTGGTCACCCAAAGCTTGATGGAAACAGAGGCAGTGAGAAGAGACGGCAGAAGACTGATGGTGGAGGTGATGGCATTGTGGACTGTGGAGACCCAAAGTCGAATAACCTTCAGACTCAATATCCCCGTGAATGGAAATGAAATCTCTAGCAAGGTGTACATTCTCAGCAATGCTTCGTAGACTTGATTTTCCTCTGTGGAAGCATGGGGAAGGATTGAATTCCCTTTCAAGTTCTGCTTGGGTGAGAACAAAGGCTTCAGGAAGGACAAACAGCACCTGGGTGACCCTGATAAGATGGGTGGACCATGCCTGGTCTGGCCAGCTGGCCTTTTTTTTGGAGGCTGTGTTGAAGTAGAAAGTCTGCAATACTCAGAGTTAAAGGCCCGGGTTCTTCGTTCGGACGTGCTTCTGAGTGAATGACCTAATCTCATGTAAGCTCACTTTGTTCACCTCCAGAAGAGGATGATACTGTTACCTGAAGGTTATGTGTCCATGATTGTTGTGGGATTCAAATGAGCTGGAAGGGGGGCGGATGTAGTCTTGAAGCTGCATTTGCAAATTTTCTGACCTTGAAAGCGTCACAGTTCCTTTCGTCTGATTCTCCTGCGTTAATGTTGAAGCCTCCATGCTAGCAGATACAGGCAGCTCGATGGAGGTGACATGACTCAGCATTGAATTAGATGACCCTTCTGCCATGTTGTGGAGGTGTCTCACGCTTGTCACAGACTTTGAACTGGAATCATCCTTATCATGGTTGAAAAACCCAGGCTCAGAGAAGTTGAACAACTTCTCCAAAGGAACACAGCTTGGCCTTGACAGGGCCAGGACCGGAATGTAGCCAGTAAGACTTTGAACTCACCTGTCCATCTATCATTGCCAGTAACATGGGAAAGGAGTGTTTTCCTTGGGATAGTCCCAGGGCCCGACTGTCCCCATGCAGGGGACACAGAGAAAGGAAGACCTCAGACTAACTTTTCAGTAGTGGGAGAATGAACCTCTGATTTTTTATACAGTTAGAATCTTTTTCTTTATACTAACACTCATCACATGCCATAGCAGAGCTGAACACACTTTTAGAAGCCTTTTTTGCAAGTTTTATAGAGTGAAATTTCAAAATAGACTACTTAATAGGCTGCTGCTTTGTTAAATGAGTCACTTAAAATTCTCTCCACATTTCTCAGAACTGGTGGGTCGACTCTCTCTCCCAGGGATAGTTTTTGGAGATACTCTGATGTGAGGCTTTGTAACTATTGATTGAACAGTTTGATGCTAAATACTTTCTGGGCTGCAGCCTGCAGCTTCTGCATTAATTTCTGAATCCAAGCCCTAGGTCAGGAGATGGGTTGGGACACAGAAGCACTTTATAAGACCCGAATATTTATGTGTGGCCCCACAGAAGATGGTTGTCCGATTCTGACCTGGCTGAGCAACTGGTATACACGTTTCCATGAAGTCACATAATTTACGTGTTGCCTTCTTATCTGTGCACACATTGGCTGTTTATAAAGTTCACACTCAAATATAAGAGAACTGCATGCCTCTTGTTAGCTGAATTTGGCCATATTTTCCTAAAGGGAAGACTGACCCTTTCTAGAAGTCAAACTGGACCACGTGGGTACCAGTCCGCTGGTCTCCCATATCCAGGTTTCCTCTGGGATGCACATGGCTGGGGAAGGATAGGCCCTCCAAGCTTGAAAACAAGAATCAGAACCATTTAGAGCAAAAATGCAATATCCTGAAAGCAAAAATAGTCCCTAGGCATGAAGGTTCTTCTGCAATCCTGTGGTAGATTTTATTCTTGCCTGTTTATTTTAATAACTCACCTGAAGATTGAGCTTTCATGTTGGGATTATGTCTTCTCTCCAAGTACAGAGGCTGACCATCATCTCCCCTCATTCCCCTGCTTAGTGCTCATGGCGTTCGGGGGCAAGTCTTGCAGGCCGCAGTTCCTGGAACTATGGGCACAGCTCAAGGACCAGTTGGGACACCCACCCACTGGGAATGGAGCTTGGGCCACCATGCAGGATCCCTGGGGGACAGCCCTACCGCTGTGGACCTCTTTGAAAAGCCTCTCTCCCGAGCACCTTCTTTCACTGCATTTGGTCACAGCTGGGGTCAAGAGAACCAGGCTGGGCACAAAGATGCCAGATAGTATCATCCTGTCCTTAAGGGGAGAAGAAAAGAGACTCCAAGAAGAAGCCCCACCAAACGGAGACAGCATTCACTCCTTCTATTCACCCAGATATGAAATTAGGCCAATGATATAATACAGTTACTCATTTTCTGGAAATTCACTCCTACCAGGCACAGTGGCTCATGCCTATAATCTAGCACATTGGGAGGCTGAGGAGAGAGGATTGCCTGAGCCCACAGTTTTGAGACCAGCCTGAGCAGCTTGGTGAGACTTCATCTCTACAATAGATTGAAAAAAATTAGCCGGGAGTGGCGGCACATGCTTGTAGTTCCAGCTACTTGGAAGGCTGAGGCAGAAGAATCACCTGAGGCCAGCAGGTGGAGCCTGCAGTGGTCATGTAATTGTGTCACTACACTCCAGCCTGGGTGACAGAGTGAGACTCCAACTCAAAAAAAAAAAAGAAAAGAAAAGAAAAGAAAATTCACTCCTAGCCTCGGAGAGTTGTAAATAAGGGTTTCTGCACATGTCACTGTTTTTTGTTTTGTTTTGCTTTTAATTATTTTTTTTTAAACTTCAGACAATACCTGTGTTTTTACTTATGCCCGGTTTTTTTTTTTTTTTTGACAGAATCTCACTTTGCCGCATAGGCAGGCTGGAGTGCCATGACAGAATCACAGCTCATCGTAGCCTCCAACTCCTGGACTCAAGTGATCCTCCCACCTCAGCCTCCCAAAGTGCTGGAATTATAGGCGTGAGCCACCACACCTCCAGCGTTTTCTGCACGTTCTTGTTTAAGGAGAAAGCCCTCTTCTTCCCAGTACATATAGGCAGAGCAAAAAGGTAGGTGGGGTGTGGAGACAGAATTTCCAGGGCTTTTCCTGACTTTCCTGCTGTCAGTACTACTAACCCAATTTCTCTCGCTTTCATTCATAGTGTATTTGAATAAAAGGGGGTGACATGCATAGGCAGCTTCCAGAAAGTAAATAGTCAATGCAGCCCCATTATCTGGTTTTGTGGACCTCCTCATTTCTGACTGCCTTCCCCTGCCAGGGTCAAGCAGCAATGGATCGAGCTATCTTCTGCAGAATTTTCAGAAGAAAACATAGGCCATTATCAACAAGGGTACCTGAATGAAACGTATTTGTATACCTAACCCTTAACTGTACCCCACAATATCAAAATAAAAAATATTGATTATAAAAAATTTAAAAAAAAAACATAGTCCAGGGGAAAAGCTTTAGATAACTCCTCCCAAACCTCAGTGAGAAGAATATTCTGTGACTTTGAGGCAGAAGTGATGAACTTCAACTTGTAGGTGGAGAGTTGCTATGGTGTGAATGTGTCCCCTAAAAGTTTATGTGGAGGCAATCTCTTTCAGGTCCCCTCCCACTGTGGGAGCTTTTCTGTCTTCTCAATAAATTCTACTTTCTAAAAAAAAAAAAAAAAAGTTTAGGTGGATGGCTAGGTGTGGTGTCTCCCACTTGTAATCCCAGCACTTTGGGAAGAGGCAGGAGAACTACTTGAGGCCAGGAGTTTGAGACTAGCCTGGGCAATGTAACAAGACCTCGTCTCGAAAAAAAATTGTAAAAATTAGCCAGGCATGGTGGCACATGACTGTGGTTCTAGCTACTCTGGAGGCTGAGGCGGAAGGATCACCTGAGCCCTGGAGGTCGAGGCTGTGGTGAGCCATGATCATGCAAGTTTATGTGTTGGAAACATAATTCCTATGTTCTCATAAATGGATTAGTTGGCTCTGCCCTCATGAATGAATTGTTGTCCCTATCTCAGAAGTAGATTCGTTATTGTGGGTGTGGTTTTGTTATAAAAAGTGAGCTTTCTCTGGCTTTCTTGCCTCCTTGCCATGTGATGCCCTCTGCCATGTCATGATGTAGCAAGAAGATGCTCACAGATGTCGGTGCCACCTTCCTAGGCTTCCCAGTTTCCAGAATGGTGAGCGAAATGAGCTTCTTTAAAATTGGCCAGTCTGTGGGATTCTGTTTCAGCAACAAAAAATGGACTAAGACAAGAGACATTCACTTCTGGAGCAAACCAACACCAGCATCCAATTGACAGCATGAAACGCAGGGTATGTGAGTCTAAAGTTATGAAAGGGACCTAAAAAATTGGAATTTATTTATAAAAAATTGTGCATTTATTCTTACATATTTAAACTTCAGTCACCTTCAAAGTACTCTCCATTTGATACAATACACCTATCAAGATGCTTTTTCCACTGCTCAAAACAGTTTTTGAATTTGTCCATTTCGATGCCCTTTAGTGCTTCTGCGGTTTTTTGTTTCACCTCTTTCACATCAGCAAAACGTTTCCCTTTGAGGACTTTTTCATCCAGGGAAACAAAAAAAATTCACTCAGGGTGAGATCAGCTGAAGAGGAAGGGTGGGTCATGGGGGTCATGCCAGTTTTGGTCATAAGCTGCTGAACACTCAGTGTGGTGTGGGCAGGTGTGCTCGTAAATTACCCATCATGAAATGGGAAAACACATTGAAAGAAAAAAAAAATTCACTGAGGTCAAACACAGCTTCCCACAACACTAGCTGGTACACTGGTGCTGATGAGTTCCTAGAACACTCACCTAGCAGGGAAAACCTATACTACAAGGGGCCTGCCCTCCAAATACACACACACACACACACACACACACACATGAAATCAGTTGATTTTTCCACACTTTCCACTCCATTTGTTATAACCTTTAAGTCCAGGTCAAATAACTACCCTTTAAGGACAAATAACAATAAGTAACCACTTGTCTCTTATCCAAGCCAAGGAGGGGGTTGTATATGTGATGTGATCTGAGATCCTGCCACTTCCCAGGAATTGACTGGGGAGAAAGTACTTATTAATAAATAGGTATATTATGTATTATGTTAGAAATGGTAACTACCATGGGGAAAAAAGGAAAAACCAGTGTAAAGGGATATCATTAAAGTCCGGGCTTGGGACAATTTTAAGTAGAGTGGGGTCGGTGTAAGCATCACTGAAAAGGAGTGAAGACTTGAGGGAGAAAAAAAATCTCCCAGTTCGGCAGTAAAAGAAACGGACACTAAGAACAGGGAAGGATTTTATTCATAAAATCAGCAAAAGTATAATAACAGGCACCAAACATCCCAACTAGGTTTTCTCACATACTGCTGGTAGAAGTGTGAATTAATAACGATCTTGCTGAGAATCATTTGAAAACACATAACAAAAGCCTTAAAAACATGCCTTTTGGTTTCACAATTTCAATTTCAGGACTTTATCCTAAGTGAATAAATAAACAAGTATGCAAAGATATATACTTACAAATAATTATGGTCTAAGGGAACACTTGTTAATCATTCATGCAATAGACCACCAAGCAACACGTGACTGCATACAGGAGGTTGTAGAATGTGTCTTGCTGGAGTCTCTTGTCTGGCTTTGGAAAAGCAAGCTGTGCATTGTGGGCTCTCTCTGTGGGCATAGCCACGTGGCAAGGAATTGGGGATGACCTCTAGGATATGAGGGCCGCTCTCTCCCCATCCTCTGTCCCACCCCATAGCTAGCAAGAAACTGAAGCCCCCCACCCTACAGCTGCAGGGAACTGAATTCTGCAAACAACCTGGCTGAGCTTTGAAGCAGGGTCTTCCCCACTGAGCCTCAGGGGAGACCCCAGCCTGGGCTGATGCCTTGATTGCATCCTTGGGAGATCCCCAAGTGATGCGGACTTTTCAGGTCAGCCTGGGCTTCGAGAGTGTCAGCTCAATGGGTCGGCCAGCCAAGCCCCAGAGTGGGTGGTCATCTAGGGGCTGGTAAGCCTAGCCCTGGAAGTGTCAGCTCTAATGGGCTGGCAAGCCAAGACCTGAGATTGTTGCTGGATGGGTAAGCTGGCAAACCTAACCCCCTCAGCTTCGGAGTCTCGCTTTCTCCTGGCAGTTCTCCTGGTTTAGCTGGCTCTGTCAGCAGACAAGCCAGCATCTGGGGTGCACAGCTCTTTGGCTCTGATGATCTTCTGCAGTTTTTCAGGGTCGAGGTTCTTGTCTCATGCCCAGGAAGGAAGAATGAGGGACACACAGCCAGAAAGTGAGAAAGCAGGATTTATTGAGAGGACACAGAAGGTCCCACAGTGGGAGGGAACCCAAAGGGTTTGCCTGCTGGGGCCAAAAACCTGGCACTTATATAGCCCTAAGTCCAAGCCATTTGGCTAGCACTAAGCTGTGAGCTGTAGCTGTACTGATTGGTCAGTATTAAGGTAGGGGCCTAATGGCGAGCTGATTGGTTGATTTTCGATCCCAGCAGTGAGTACTTAAGCTCTAGCTTTAGAGGCTTGCAAGGAGCTTGTTTATCAACGCTGAGCCTGAGAGGCCTCTCAGAAGCATGATATAAAAGGACCTGCCTGTCTGTCTAGGCTTTCTCGATAGCTATCTCCTGTCTCGCAAGCAGTGGACCCAGTTACGCTGTGTCTGGGCTGCTGATGCACAGCAACTGTGAGATAAGGTTATTTTAAGCCTCCAAGTCTATGCTAATTTGTTATGCAGCAGTGGAAAAAGGAGATAGGGAACTTTGGGGAATTGAATGCTCCAGAAATTGTAAAGGTGCAATGAGGGAAACTGATCGTTAATCAAGTCAACTGCATGATGCTACGGGGAAGTGCAGTGTGCTTTTTTGTTTTGTTTTGTTTTGTTTGAGTTGAGGTCTCACTCCCAGGCTGGAGTGCAGTGGTACAATCACTGCAGCCTCGACCTTCTGGACTTAGGCAATCCTTCCATCTCAGCCTCCTGAGTAGCTAGGACTATAGGCATGCACAACCATGCCTGGCTAATTTTTTTTTTTTAGAGAGACAAGGTCTTGCTATGTTGCCCAGGCCGGTGTCGAACTCCTAGCTCAAGTGATCCTCCCACCTCAGCCTTCCAAAGCCTTCCAAACGAGGATAAGTCCTCATTTTTTCTATTGTGAATAATGCTGCAATAAACATTTGTGTGCAGATATCTTTTTCATAGAGTGATTTGAGTTCCTCCAGGTATATTCCCAGTAGGGAGATTGCAGGGTCATATGGGAGGTCGATTTTTAGACCTTTTAGGAATCACCACACTGTTTTCCACAGAGGCTGTACTGGTTTACACATCCACCCTTTTCTCCACATCCTGTCCACCATCTGTTGTTTTATGAGTTGTTTATGATGGCCATTCTGACTGGAGTTAGGTGGTATCTTAGTGTGATTTTAACTTGCATTTCTTTGATGACTAGTGAGACTGAAGATTTTTTCAGGTATCTGTTGGCTACTCAGATGTCTTCTGACTAAAAGTGACTATTCGTATCTTTTGCCCACTTTGTAATGGAGCTGTTTGTTTTTTCTTTTCAGCATGTTTGAGTTCCTTGTAGACCCTAGATGTTGGACTTTTGTCAGATATGCAGTTGGCAAATATTTTTTCAGTCTGTGGGCTGTCTCGCTGCTCTCTCAATGGTTCCTTTGGCTTTGTGGAAGCTTGTCAGTTTGATGAGGTCCCACTTGTCTATCTTATCTCTCATGGCATGGGATTTTAATCAGGAATTGGTTGCCAGTTTCAATTTCCATAAGGGAGTCTCCTGCATTTTCTAAGGTTCTTATAGTTTGAAGTATTATGTTTAGGTCTTTGATCCACTTAGAGCTGATTTTTGTGTATGGTGATAGGTAAGGGTCTTGTTTCAATCTTCTACATGTGGTCAGTTAGTTTTCCCAGATCATTTACTGAATAGGTTCTCCTCTCCCCAGTGGTTGGTGATGGAGGCTTTGTCAAAGATGAGTTGGCTGAGAAATGGAGGTTCTGCTTCTGGAATCTCTGTCCTGTTCCATTGGTCTATATGCCTGTTCTTGTACCAATACCAAGTTGTTTTGATTATTGTAACTTTACAATAACATTTAGAGTCTGGGAGTGTGATACCTCCCATTTTTTTTCTTCCTGAGGATTGTTTTGACTATTCGTGCTCATTTATGTTTCCATATGAATTTCTGTATTGTCGTTTCCAGGTCTGAGAAGAATGCTGCTGGTAATTTAATGGGTAAAAAAATGTGGTACATATACATGATAGAATACTACACAGCCATAACGAAGGACAAAATTATTATGAACTTCACAACTCAGATGGATTTAGAGTTCATAATACTGAGTGATCTATCACAGAAACAAAGAACTGAGTATCACATGTTCTCACTCATAAGTGGACCTTGAACAATTATCATAACACTCTAAGAAAGGGATTGGCAGTAGTGGGAGAAACTGCCAGAGTGGAAGGCCACACCTCATCAACGAGGGTACCTGCATAATGAACACTTGTATACCTAACCCTGAATTGTACTCCACATCTTTAAAATTAAAAAAAAAAAAAATCTGGGATTACAGGTGTGAGCCACTGTGTTCGACTGGGAAGTGCAGTGTTAATTTATTTGGGGGTCTTGTTTCACACTCTTCTCTGTGCTCACATAGCATTTTATAATTTACTACATCTCAAAATACATGATCATTATTATTATTATTTTTTTGAGTTGGAGTCTTACTCTGTCACCCAGGCTGGAGTGCAGTGGCATGCATGCTCACGGCCACCCCAGTGTCAACCTGCTGGGCTCAGGCGATCCTTCCACCTCAGCCTTCCAAGTAGCTGGAAATACAGGTGTGTGCTACCACACCTGGCTAATTTTTTTATTTATTGTAGTGACAAGGTCTCACCAAACTGCCCAGGCTGGTCTTGAAACCTCAGGCTCAGGCAATCTGCTCGCCTCGGCCTCCCAAAGTGCTGGGATTACAGGCTGAGCCACTGAACCCAACCCATGGTCATTATTTTAGTGCCTGTTTCACCAGACTAAGTTTCTTAACAACAACAACTTTATCTTATTCATATTTTCTCTCTTCTCCAGAGTTTAAACTATATGCTTAGTGCTTCGGTGAAAAGAGAGAATGGAATTTAATGACAACAGAAAAGTATGCCTGTAAGTACTGCCAGAAAATAAATTGCCTTCACTTAACAGAAATAGAATGTTTTCCCTTTTACATACGATTTCTCTGTCCACTCACTGTTCTGTCCAATCTCAAAACCTCTGGCCAAGTGTGGCTCCTGACAGTGTTAAAGGTGGCTGGTCTGAATTGAGATGACATGAGAATATACAGTGTATACTGAATTTGAAAGACTTAGCAGAAAAAAATGTGATAGCATTTGTTGTTAATTTTATATTGATTATAGTTAGAAAGAATACTTTAGATATATTGGGTTAGATAAAATAAATTACTAAAACTAATTCCATCTATTTTACTTTTTTTTTTTTAATGTGGCTCTTAGAAAAATTTGAAACTTACATATGTTGACAGCCCAGCATGTATGACAGTAGGTGATCTAGGCCGGGCATGGTGGCTCATGCCTGTAATCCCAGCACTTTGGGAGACTGAGGCGGGAGGATCACTTGAGCCCAGGAGTTAGAGGTCAGCTTAAGCAACAAAGCAAAACCTTCTCTATAAAACAAGACAAAACAAAAACCGTGTGGTGGCATGCCTTGGTCCCAGCTACTCAAGAGACTGAAGCAGAAGGATTACCTGAGCCCAGGAGATTGAGGCCGAGGTGAGCCATGATTGCCTCTGCACTCCAGCCTGGGCAATACAGTGAGAACTCAACTCCAAAAGAAAAAGAAACAACAACAGCAAATTCTACCTATTTAATTTTACCTTTTAAAATGTGGCTTATAGAAGATTGAAACCCACATGTGTCGACAGCCTGCAGGGATGATAATAGGTGTTCGAAGTGGTCAGGTACTGGCTGAGTCACAGCCAGGCACTGGGGCAGTGTGACCCAGCCATTTTCCCTGGCAGGTCATCCTGCCAGAAGAGCTGTTTCTGAAGCAAAGAAGCAAGAGTTCAGTACAAATTCAGCAACAGCTGTCCACTCAACCTCCCAACCTACATTTTTCTCTCTCAGCCTTACATACGAGGGGACCCCCCAAAACCCTGGAATTTACTTATGAAAAAGTGTGTATGTATTCATACATATTTAAACTTCAGTCACCTTCAAAGTACTCTTTGTTTGATGCAATATACCTATCAAGATGCTTTTCCCGCTGCTGAAAACGGTTTTTGAACTTGCTCGTTTTGATGCCTTTGAGTGCTTCTGCCTTTTTTTGGTTTGTTTTGCTTCTTCTACGTCGGCAAAACGTTTCCCTTTGAGGAATTTTTCATTTGGAAAAACAAAGGAAAAGTCCCTTGGGATGAGACTGGGTGAATAGGGAGGGTGGGGCACAGGGATCTTGCCGTTTGGGGGTCAAAAACTGCTGAACACTCAGCACGATGTGGGCAGGTGTGCTCGTCAATCACCCATCATGAAATGGGCAAACGTGTTGAATCTAAAAAAAATTTAAAAAAAATTCACTGAAGCCGAATACAGCCTCTCAACATCAACGCTAGGTGGTGCACTGATGCCCATGAACTCCTAGAACACTTACCTAACAGCAGAAGCCTGTACTACAGGGGCCCACCATTCAAAAGATAATTCTGGGTTTTGGGGGGACCCTCCTCATATGTTCTTCCATGATTTGAGTGGAGACCAGAGTCCTGAACTCTCAGGTATGCTTTTGATTGTGAATATCAATTTTGCCCTATCATTCTGATGAAGCACACATTTAATGACATTTTTAGATAAGAATATATGCTTACTGTTTTTATGTCATAGACTTTGTTGGGTTTTTAATATCAACAGGTGAGTGAAATCTACTTTTTCTCTCATTTTAGCTTCAGACATTTTCCTGAAGTTTTAATTTTAAAAAGATACAGAGACCCCTAGATCTGGAGACCCAATTCATACTACATTCCAGGCAGAAAGATTTTCAAGACCAGCATAACTAGGAGATATAACACTCAAGCTGCTCTGAGTAATTAACCTCTGGGTGGGCTATACATGGTCATTGTCAGCTTCTTCTAGGAACCAAAATGTCAAAGCCAACTGTGAACTTTGGCGACCCGCGGAAACTTGTTCTAGATGTAACTGCTGTCCTGCACTGCTGATTATGAGCTACACATGCCAGAGTGTGGTTATTAAACAGTTGAGTATTGTTGGCAATCTCTCCCCAGAGTTTCCAGACGAACCCCATGATTACTCCTCGGGCCTACATTCAACCCTACAACTGCCGTGAGCCACTGGGGGACACCCCCAAGGATGGCAGTGCAGACTCACTGTTAGGAGCTTGCCAGAGGTCAGATTTTGGTTGTTTCTCCCAGAATAATTGACCCATTATCTAGGATTAACCTGATCAAAATCATGCTAGTGCTCCTGTCCATTTCTTGATATTAGTAATAGTAGGGATACAAAAAATTTCATGTCAATCAAGTGTGAAACCAGAAATGAATTCTCCCGGAAGTCTAGCTTAGTCATATGTATGACAGGAAAAGACTTGCCTTCTAGTAAGGGTGATATATTGAATCCCAGAATGAATCTCAAGTCTGAAGCTAACTTTCAATAGGATATCCTTTTCAATTTCCTGAAAAGCATGCGTATGTCAGAAAGGCTCACAGAATAAAAATGTATCTTCCCAGATGGCCCATTACAGACCACATGCTCAGCTTGGAGAGAAAGAGGACATTTGCAAAAACAGAAAACATGGTTCTATTTTTCTCAGGGACCTTATGTAAGGCAACAAAATAAACTCACATCACAAGGGCAAATGAAAGAACTTCAACCACACATCCAAACACCAGCACTGATGCTTCAGTCTCCCAAGAGCTCTTCCTGCCTCCAGATCTGTCTCCTAGAGGTCATTCTCCTCGGAACTGCCAGGGAGATCAGTTATTTAAAGTGTGACTCTTATCGGGTTCTTTTTTATTTTTATTTTTTTTAGTTGGATTCTCACTCCGTCGCCCAGGTTGTAGTGCAGTGGCACACTCACAGCCACTCCAGCGTCGATCTGCTGGGCTCAGGAGATCTTTCTGCCTCAGCTTTTCAAGTAGCCGGAACTACAGGCGCGTGCTATCATGCCTGGTTAACTTTTTTTATTTATTGTAGAGATGAGGTCTCACCAAGTTGCCCAGGCTGTTCTCGAACCCGTGGGCTCAGGCAATCCTCCCACTTCAGCCTCCCGAAGTGCTAGGATTACAGGCGACTCTTACATTTTAATCCTCTGCATTACACAAGGGGAATCCAAAAATAGCCGGAATTATCTTTTGGAGGACAGGCTCCTTGTAGTAAACTCAGAATTTGTGACTCTGAATCCAACAGTTAACTAAAGTTTTAATCTGGAAGTTTTGAGGTTTTATCACCATGTGCAGAAGAAACGCTCCGAGTTGCAGCAAACAGGTGACTGTTTTCTTGACTATGACAGTGCACCCGCCCGCACCATGCTGAGTTTTCAGCAGTTTTTGACTAAAAATAGCATGACCCCCCATGCTCCACCCTCCCTCTTCACCGATCTCCTCCCGAGTGACTTTTTTTATTTCCCTGGATGAAAAAAAGTCCTCCAAGTGAAACATTGTGCCCATGTGGAAGAGGTGAAACAAAAAACGCCAGAAGCGCTAAAAGGCATCACAATTGATGACTTCAAAAACTGGTCTCGAGCAGTGGAAAAAGCATCTCAACAGGTGTATTGCCTCCAACGGAGAGTGCTTTTAAGGTAACTGAAGTCTAAACACAAAAGAACAAATACACTATTTTTAATATATACATTCCGGGTTTTGGGGGTCCCTGTTGTATCCTTCAATGCTCCCAGGATATGTCTTCAGGATCATGCCAAGCTCCTGTTCTAAGATCAGATTCCAGAGTTTCTTGCCAATCTTGTGTCTGATTCCCCTGTGTTACTCTTTCTGCCATCCAACACTGGCTGTGAGAGGTACCCTGGACACACTCCTCGTGGTTTGCTCCTACTCACTGTGTAAGACACAGCTCAGGTCTGGTATCACTTGTGTTACCCTCTCATTCTCACAAAGGAGGGAGGAGTTCCCTATCTGCACTCTCCCCAGGGAGATATTCTTTCCAGGTAGAATCAATTACCTGGGTGTCTCCTTTTATGCTGAGTTCTTGAGAGCTCAGCACACAGTGGGTGCTCAATAAATATTGGTTAAATTCACTTAGGAAATGCAAGGTCTATTTAACGTTACTAATGACCACAGTACCGTTAAGTCCCCTACATATGAACCGTCAAGTTAAGAACATTAATGATGCACACGTGTTTTTTTTAATGTATTATTTCTCGCCACCAAATGTCAGTATAGCCTGTTGAATATATACAGTACTATATAACCGATTGTGTTGGTTGGGTACCTAGGCTAACTATGTTGGACTTACAACGAAGGGACTTATGATCAAGCTCTTGGAACTGAACTTGTATGTTGGGGACTTCCTGTATTGGCAGTGTTTTTCTATCCTTAGCTTGTCTTCTTTGTAACGCTTGAACTTCCTTGAAATTCCTTCCTTCCTAAGAATGACTTCTCACGGCTTCCTGATATTCACAACTCTCTGACTCTTCACTCCATGGAAAGAGCCATTGCTTCCACTCTGGCCTTTTTAAATGCCACTGATACCCAAGACTACTTTCTGCATCTTATTCTAACGACTGCATAGTTCTTTTTTGTGACTTCATGCACGCCCGTAGTTTTAGTAGCCACTTATGTGTTGGCTCTCAGATCTCAAAATCTAGCTGGGACCTCTCTGTTGAGCTCCAAACCTACTTATTGGATTGACTCCTGGACCCATGAACTTGGATGTCTTAAATTCAGTATATCCAGAACTATTCATTATCCCTGTGTCAGGGGTCCTCAAGACCACCCTTAGGCTTGCTGATTCACTAGAAAGACGCCCGGGACTTGGATGCTGGTGGTCATGATTTATTACAGCAAAAGGATACAGATTAAAATCAGCAAAGGGATTTGTTGATTAGACAAAGCAAAGTCTAGCAGAAGCCAAGCACAAGCTTCCAGGTGTCCCCTCCCAGCGGAGTCACAACAGTGAGTGACAACATATGTGAAGTGTCGTCAAGGTTCACTCAAGCCTTGGTGAAAGGTGCATGACACAGTACTAAAAACTTTCATCAGCAACCCGGAGGAACTCAAATTATTCTACAAAGAAGATACCTGCACACGTATGTTTGTTGCAGCTCTATTCACAATAGCAAAAACATGGAACCAACCATGTTGCCCATCGAAGCTGGACTGGATTAAAAAAAAATGTACATATATGCAATGGAATATTATGCAGCCATAAAGAAGGACAAATATATGGACTTTGCAGCAACCTGGATGGATTTGGAGTGGATCGTACTCAGTGATTTATTACAGAAACAAAGAACAGAGTTCCATATGTTCTCCCTCATGAGGACTTGAACAATTATAATGCTGTAAGAGATTGGCAGTCATGGGGAACTGTTGGTGGGCTGGGGGGTGGGATTGGCAGTTGAGGGAAACTGCTAGGGGAGGGAGGGGCATACCTCATTAACAGGGGTAACGGCATGATCTATGTTTGTATACCTAACCCTGAATTGTACCCCACATCTTTACAGTAAAATTTTTTTTTAAAAAAGGGATCCTAATAAAAATGGTAGCACAGCGTCATACACATTTAAATGGTTAAGAAATACATAAACACTATAACAATCCGACACTTTACCTTGAAAAGGACTGGAAGTTTGCTTGTGGAAGTGGGCGTTGGAAGGGTTGCAGCTGGTGTGTTATGAAGTGGTAGAGGAAGGTTGTCTGAAACCCAAAGGCAGGTTGTAACGTGAGATAGGGGCGAGTGTTGTTTATAACACACATGGTAAGTTGAGGTAGCTGGCAGATATTTGAGACGTGTGCTTGTTTTGTGTTCCTGTTTAGCTTGGATAAGCTTGGGGAAGTTCTCTGCATTCACCTGGTGTTTCTCACAGACAGAAGCACACATAAACAAATTTGAATTTTATATTATATTCAAATTGTTCTCTAACATATTCACTGTGCTGAGGTAATTTTTTTGGCATTGTATTTATAAAATAAACGTTACAGGAGAACTGTGTATTAAAATAGACAATTTGGTTCCATTTTTTAGAAACTGTACCTGAGGCATGACTGAAAGGAAGTCGCTTTGGGAACTAGGGTCCAAACTCAAGACTCAAGTCGGAGTTCTGGTTACTTGGAGAAGGCCTTCCACTACGGTCCCAGTTTACTCCCGAGGTTAAGGCCTAATCATGAATAGTTCTCCCCGTCACGATCAAAAGCTTCTCAGTTTGGACAATAACTTATAGTCGCCTGGGCCATATGTAGAGTCCCAGTTCTGCTGTACTTGGGTCTGCAAAACAAAAGCCTGCCAAGTCCAGAGAAAGAGATTCTTGAGTCACCAGGAACGTGTCTTCCAGATTTCGGGAGGCCATGCCACAGGTAACTGTGTCCCAAATATACACCCCTTTCTGGCTCTCACTGTCTAGCCTTAGAGTATGCCCCTGAAATTTTATGAGTCTGTTTCTTATTTTTTAAAAATTAGCCAGTTGTGGTGGCATGTGCCTATACTCCCAGCAACTCAGGAGGCTGAGGCAGGAGGATCGCCTGAGCCCTGGAGGTTGAGGCTATGGTGAGCCGTGCACTCCAGCCTGGACAAAGAGTAAGACCCTGACCAAAAAAAAAAAAAAAAAGTTATCAAATAATTTCAGTTAAAAGCAATCATGAGTTTTTCCCTCAGATCTTTGCTCTTGATAACAAATGAGCAATCATGCTTCAGAAATAAAAGAGCAAATTGATTTTTTAAAATTCCAATTAGAAATTTTCATAGTTTTTTAAAAAGATCAAAATAGTTTCTTTTAGAACTTATGTGCCAAGGTTTTGTTGGCTAGTTGCTGAATTTCTATTTTTCCTTGGGTCATAACAGATTTGAAAATCTGTTTGGAAAAGTTTGATTTCACTGAGATCAAATGGTTTTACAAAGATTTTCACTATTATTTCACGTTGCCTAAAAGAAATAAACTTGCAAAAATCAAATCTATCAATTAATTCCTTTTCAAGGTAAAAGAGGTTTTCAAGGAAAAAGCGACTAAAAGTGGTGAGAAATTAAAAGATAGTCCATAAAACTTTATACTCCTGGGTGACTATTTGAAAATTGCATTTGATTGAGCTTCTTTACTAATTAAAAATTAGAGATGCAAAGTGTATTTTGAAATACTTCCAGCCTTGGAATAGGTAGGGTAAATAAATTACATGTTATAATCAAGTAAAAACTATACTTACAGGTAAACAGACAAAACTAGCTGCTGTGGTCAGTGCTAAGAACGGGCTGAACCTGAACCCAGGGAGCCCAGCTGTCGACCCTAGGCCCAGTTAGCAATCGTCCATTGCAGTTTAGACATCAGCCATAATGGAGAATTGGATCCAGAGAGTCAGAATGGAGGGTGCTGGGGAATAGCAAAACTTACTTTTTTCTTTTAATTTTTTTTTTTGAGTCTGGACTCTCACTCTGTTGCCCAGGCTGGAGCGCACGCTCATGGCCACCACAACCTTGACCTGCTGGGCTCAGGCGATCCTTCCGCCTCAGCCTTCCAAGTAGCTGGAACTACAGGCGTGTGCCACCACATCCGGCTAATATTTTTACTTATTGTAGAGACGAGGTCTCATCAAGTTGCCCAGGCTGGTCTCGAACCCTTGGGCTCAGGCCATCCTCTCGCCTCAGCCTCCCAAAGTGCTGGGATCACAGGTGTGAGCCACTGTGTCTGGCCAACTCTACTTTTTTCTAACCTGTGCACTGGGTGGGGGGTGGTGTGCTTTCATGAAGCTCTGTGACCAGGAACGTCTTGAAAGAAACAAGGAAATCAAATCTCTAAATGCAGACACAACAGGCAAACTGATGTCCAACCCTGAATAGATCTGCCATGGTGGCCGGTCAAAAAACAAGGGTGTCTTGCATGTGGGCCAAATGGTCACTGCTTCTGATGTCGATGATAGGTGGCAGCTCACGGGTTAAGCATCGGATGATTTCACTTAAAAAGTCCTACCAGCAGGCACCACAGCAGTGGGTTGGAGGTTGGAGAGTTAGGAATCAGAAGAGAGTTAAGGACTGGTCTTACCACTTACTAGCAGTTACATGACCCAGGGTTCATCATTTAACACCTGAGACTGCTATCAATTCTCTAACTAGACAGGTTAACATTCCCTTACCTAATGGTTATCGAAAGAATCAAAAGAAAACGTGAATGTTCTGTGCACTGTTAAGATATTTTAATAACTAAATGGGTAAAACAGCCATTTGGAAATTCCTCATATTATGTTAAAAAAAGCTAGACAAGGTAAAGAGAAGCCTTAAAATGCAGTCCTTCCAAAAACTAAAAGCATTCAACCTTTTTAAGCATTCAACCTTTTTAATAGTCAGCAACAAATCCCTTGTAGATTATGTTGTACCATTTTTCTTAAAAATAAATGACTGAATGAACTATCAAGCTTCCACTACATTGCATAGCAGACTGTCAGGCTCACCACACAGCCACATACTGCACACCTGCCAGTCTTGGTTGCAGTTAGGTTGTAAATGGAAGGCACGTCTCTTTCAGTTCTGGTCCTTAAAAATATCCTGCACCATCTGTCAATCTGCTCTTTCTCTGGTTTGGCAGCGTTGGGGACCACATGTTCCAGATGGCGTAGCTACAGAGAACTGCCTGGCCCACACTAGGCATTCCATGAGCAAGAGTTAAATGTTTGTATTAAGACACTGATTTAGCCAGGCTCGGTGGCTCAGCCTGTAATCCTGCGCCTTTGGGAGGCTGAGGTGAGTGGACTGCCTGAGCCCGCGGGTTCGAGACCCGCCTGGGCTGCGAGACCTCATCTCTACAATATATCCAAAAAAAAAAAAATCAGCCGGGCGTGGTAGCGCATGCCTGTAATTCCGGCTACTCGGAAGGCTGAGGTGGAAGGATCGCCGGAGCCCAGCAGGTCGAGGCTGCGGTGGCCGGGAGCGGCCACTGCACTCCTGTCTGGGTGACAGAGTGAGACTCCAACTCAAAAAAAAAAAAAAAAGACACACTGATTTAGTGCTTGTTTCTTGTAGCATGGCCTCTTCTATCCTGAGACTCTGTGCAAGGAATCAAGGGAAAGTGTTGGAAATACACATGCACAAAGAAACATAAGACAAGGTTTGTATCCTTCTGAAAGTTTTAGGATTCTAATCCCAAACGTATAGTTCATTCATTCCAATAAAGAAACGTGCTATTTAAGTTTCATCAGTATTTTGTATTTCTCATCATTAGATATTATGTGCTTACTATTACTCTGTTACTATATCCTGTGTTAAAAAATTATACTAGGTACAAATATTTCTGAGTCTTAAGTATATGAATATTAAGCTGGATCTTTACCAGAATCTTTATGTCTCACTGGCATTACAGTACTTCCTGAGTCTCCAACATCTATCATTTGTAAATAAATGTTTTAAAAGAAAACCCATCATTTGAAAGCTTTTTAGATAATCAATACCCACTCCACTCTTATATCTAGCTCAGAAAAAAACAAAACAAAAAAAACCACTTCGTATTGAGAAAATGACAGACTAACCCGTTCTGTTATCCTTATCTGCATGGCCCAAATCTTTACAAATGCTTCTGTCTAATAATACACGTTCATGTAGGGAGAAAATCCTATACTGCTTTGCAGGTCAACATTTTGATTGTACAAAACAGAACAAAAACAAAACCCCGTAAGACAACAATCCATCACATGGTACATCTGCAGGAAATAATGCCAAGACTTGTGACTAGAACCCTAGCAGTGTTTCTGCTGTGAAATGGGTGTGGCCTGGAGTGGAACCATCCATCTGTGTTTTAAGAACAGACTGAATGGTCAACAGCATCTCCCACTGTTTATTACGACTTAGGTTTAAAGGGCTGGTCTTCCACACACCTCGGATTTTCAAAAGCAGGAAACATGCTTGTCTTCCCAGCCCCAGGGATTGGAAAGTGAGTGGTAAGCCATACAGCAAGTACTTCATAAATGCTTATTGAAGGACTGAAAAAAGGACAGACTTAGAGAAAAGTATATTTACTAGACGTCCATGATCCATACTTTAAATCCAATCTAGAAATAAGAACATGATTTACATGAGGCAATATATTTTGAAGATTTTTACAACAGGGCAGTCACAGAAGGGTCTTGCTAACTCACATGTGTTCCAGGCATACACACGGCACAGCTCTCCTGCTGTCCCAAGGGATTTTCAAATGCTCCATCAGGGGAGGTCAAGACTAGTTCCAAGGTGCGTTCATCTTGCACACGAAATGGGTTTCCCCATAAAAACCGTGTTATCACAAGCACAAGCCCATGGACAAATCTGGTTATTAGCTAAGGCAGGAAATATAGCACTCTTTCCAAATAACAATATTGCAATTATACCATGAGGTAAACACTTTGCTGTGGGCTGTCCTGTGAATCTAATCATTTAATGCATTGCTTCTCTATGAAAAGTTCTCTACAACTTAAGTTAAATTTTAGTCATGATTTTCTGGTGTCACTGATTCTTCTATTAAGTTTCTCATCATACATTGCAGATATAAACATTTAAGAGTAGTAAATAAAATTTTTATCTCAAATTTTCTTTGCCACTTTTATGCTTTGAAAATTCAAAATGGATAAATGCTAGGTAACAACAAACTTGAAGTACAAAATATTTCAGATTTACATATTGACAAATAAGAAAACGCTTGCTTAAGATTATCAGGATGACTTTCAAACTGAAGTGCACCATAGTACCATCACCTCTCAAGACTAAATGTGACTGTAACACAGCTGTATTATTAGTATATTGCAAACATCTCAAAAGGGAAGAGAAACAAAATCTTAGGAGATTTATGTGTGGAGTCAGGGGTTTTCCAGCACAGACACCACTCTTAGATTACAGGAAGACAGGGTGACTGGGGATCAATTTGGAGTTGGAATGTGCAGTGAAACAAAAGTGACGCTGTTAGTAAAACGTACAACATTTCTAGATCTACACAGACGTCAAAAGTACAATGAACCTGGTTTTCACTTTGCTGCTTCCTTCACACCTTAAAGTCTCAAGGAATTTTTCTTTCCAGTATGAGAAATGGAAACACACAACATAAAAGATAGATGCTGCTTCCTAGAAATCCATTGTCATGGAATATAACATTTCCTAAAGAGATTTACTTTAAAAATCAGAATGCTTATTTCTAGCAAAGTATTCATGGAGAACCCCAGAGGAAAATATTCTTGACAAATGTATCATTGACTAAACACTTACAATTTCTGATTGCCCTTCTGTGACATTATTACTCAATAGCCAAAGAATAATTATATCCCACCTAGGTTTCTTCCTTTGAATATGGTAGTATCACGGATATTTTGTACCATCTGTAATATTTTAAACAGTTAAAGAAGTGACCATGCATCAAGCTGAAAGTAGTGAGTGACTAATGTTCAAGAGCTAGCTCTTCCAGACTATAAATATGGTTACTGTGTTATATTTATTAACATCTCATAAGATACTCTTAAATGATATCCTATCAGCCCCCAAAACGGCTGCCACTACACAAGTCCAAAGAGTTGCATACAGTGAATGGATGATACAAATAGGTTTTTCTTTTTTTTTTGGTAATATGGCAATTTTAAACGAAATAGCCACAACAGGGTGAGTGTCTGTAAATGCCTGAATGGCTAGAGAACGGGAAGGGTAGACGGGCCTAAGCTACAGTGCCTAGCAAGGACTAGCTCTGTGCAGGCGACTGTGTAGAGGCAAGCAGGGTTAGGCACTTCAAGCTTTTTGATGAAAATCCTGGAAAGAGCCTGGGCCTATCATACTATCGGTAATAACATACTTTTCATGAAGAAACATGCAATCAAAAACATTAGAGACAGAAAGAGCCTAAGATTGTTCTGAAAATGAAATGACACAAGTTGGTCCAGAGTATCGTAATATCTGAACTATAAAATTTGATGCTTTTACATTGTCATATTTCTTTATCATTAGTGGTAAATAGCTCATTAAAAAATCATCTAGAATTTCCTGATAATGATACAAAGCCCTAGCTACAGATATTACTGTACTGGTATCCATCTGGTAAGGAAAAATATCACCATCTAGATATCTCTTCCATCATCCAAACAGCCTAAACCAATATTCTGAAACTTTTTATTCAAAAGTACTTCTGTTGTCTTGTCCCTATTACTCTATCAATAGTCCTTTTAAAGATTATAATATCCAACATATATAAAATAAAAATCTAATGCTATAAAAATCTCAAAAATGTAATGTTAATAATGTTGATTATCTAAAGAACTTGGCTTCGTGGAATAGTTTTCAATATTTATTGCCCGGATGGATTCTAAAACTTCTTCAATGTAATCTGGCAATGGTTCTAATACATCTGTAAACAGAATACCCCTAAAAAAAATTATATTGACATGAAATACTATAGTTATGGTTGTGTAAAACTTTTCAATCTTAAAGCCTCTTAACATAATCATGTATTATATCTATGTACAAAACATACATAAATTTCACTTTATTTAAAACATATGAAAGAGGTAATTTCAAATCACACTAAACATAATAAATATAGAACTTGCTTTGTTAAAAATCTACAGTATACATTCAAGTAAAGGCTAAGCTTCCAATGCCAACTATATTCGAGACAAATTAAACATTTACAATAATCAGTTTCCTAAAAGTGCTATTTTTAGTGACTATCAGAGGAAACTCATTCTAGTGCTTTAATCCATCCAAACATCTATACATTCCTTTATTCACAGAACCAGATGCTTCTGTTACTAAAAATACATATCCAAAGCTTTTATATCCTTTTAAATAGATTTAAGATTTCAGCTCTTTGGGGGAAGACAGGGAAGTTCAAACAAACAACTCAGACCATCTTAAATTATTATAGAGATCATTGACTTTATGACACACCCTGTTTCAACTTAGATGTGAAAACTGATGATGTGTTAATGAAAACATTCCAGTCCACACATCTACGGTAAGTCATCTTTCTCGACGTGAAAGTTTGTGTAGGTCAAGGAGCATCCACCATAGCAACCTTCCTGCGAGCCAGGTCTTGACACCACGCTCCACTTCTGATTGGTACATTCTCTTCCAACCTGATTTGGCTTGGTTTCTTCAGGAGATATGTTCAGTACATTGACTGAACTGTTGGGAAAAGAAAGGCAGATCTTAGTAACCATCCCCTCTTCCTTTTATACCCAGCTATGCCTGAATGTCTACAGTCTCACTGCCTCTCACGTCTCGTGCTAAGTAAACTGTTACGACACAGTGATCAAGAATTACAGAGAAGTGTTTCCAAGTGGTCTGATATAGCACCTTCACCTTATCTATGGCCTGTGTATCGATCTTTGTACATGATGGATTCCTTTAGTCTACTGTGAAGCATGTCGCCCAACTAAACTTCAGGCAGCGCACATGTGGGTTCTGAAAGCCAGCGTTCCACCATGTCCAGCCTCTTTCCGGTTTCTTTCTGGATTCGCACACTTTCATCTGCCCACCCATCTAGGCAGATATTTAATGAGTTCCTACAAAAGTGGTCAAGAGACCTGACTCTGCAGCCAGATGGTTTTCAGCCATCCTCAAAGCAAAGAGATCTGCTTAAAAGAAAACTGTAAGACCTGTGGAGCTAAGTCAGTGAATAATAATTTTTTAAAATCAACCAAATATTTTAGGTAATTTCACACACTTTTCTAAATGTGCATTTCTTGTGACTCTTGATTACTAATCTGACCTCATAATGTGGCAATCTTGAAAAATATTAAGTTGCTGTTGATCCTAAAAATCTAAGCCAAAAACCTAACTAAAAATTTCACTTATCTTTACCAATACTTTTTAAGAAAATGAACTTGCGTATAATAAATCAATCTTCAGAATCGCTGTACCTCAGAGCTGGGTCAGATGAGATCAATGATCAAAACCAGGTTCTGTAAGGAACTTAGCATACAGGTTGGTTTCCTTGCAGGGAATCCAAGGTACAACCTGTGTGTGAAATTCCATTCCACAGTGAAGGAGCAGTAAGGATGCTGCAGAAATTAGCTACAAATAGGAGTTACTTTGTTGTAACTTTAATTATAAACCCAGGTCCAAGGTGCTTCAGGAGCAAGAGATCCAGATTTAAAATACCAAATAATTTAAAATACCAAGAACCACGTCAAGCTGCACGGCTTCTCTGTTAGTTACACAACTCATTTGTCTCTGAGAACAAAACAAAGAGTAGCTCAACACAGTTCCTTCAGCTCCAAGGTTCTGTTTCTATGCCACTGATGTCGTTTAGTGGAGCCCTCAGAATACAAGAGACAGAAAACTATTTTTATAATACATTTGTCTACATATATTTTTATTTTTACTGCATTTACTGTCACTAAATGTTTACAATAGGCCAAGTACTGTTGTGTTTATAGCTATTGACACTTAACCTCACAACACTCTATGAAGTAGGTTCTAAGTGCTGAACTTTACTTAACACAACACACTGCCTTTAAGAAATATGTCAAATATTTCATAATGAAGACAATTGCATGTAAAAAAGTAAAAACATAAACTACATAAAAACAATTGAGACAGCTACTATGTTATAGCTATCTTTGACAGTATTTATTTGTAAATGGTGGTTAGAATTTGTGTCTCTATATAGATAGTGCTGATTAAATTTGGATGTTTTAGTGACATTCTACATAAAAAAATTCTAAGCTTACACATTATAGTTTGATTATAAATTAAATAAACTTCCACTTCCCATATTCAACCCATTGGTCAATCTATTGGCTCTAACTTCAAAATACACCCCAAATCCTAGCATTTCTATCTTCACAGTATGACCCTTGTCCAAATTACCATAATCTCTCAACTCCAGTATGCCACCTAGCTGGATCTCCTGGTTTATAAAAATGACTCCTACAATCTGTTTTCCACATAATAAAACAGAATGTTCTTTTTAAAACTTAGAATTTTTTTCACTTTCTTGCTTATAATTCTCTAATGCTTTTCCATGGCCCTTAGAATGATATTTGACGAACAAATGTAGACTAAAATACTCTACAAATGAAATCCCAAACTTGGGCTGGGTGTGGCTGGGAAGGAGGCCAGCAGAGTGGGGTTATTTATGGACAACATCGACCCTGAGTTAATAACTGCTGAGCCTGAGTGATGGGGACACACGGGCTCATGATCTCATTCTCTCTCCATCTGTACCTACCCAGACTTTCACCTCTCTCCATCCTGATCATGTCTAACGACACTCACCACCGCAAACAAACCAGATGTGTCCCGCCTCAGAGTCCCTGCACCTGCCTGGAGTGCTCTGACTTATCTCTATGTTGCCCCCCAGTGTTTACTTGGAGTCCTAATCCCCCCAACCTTTCAAAATCAACTATAATGATCGTATCTTGTCCTCCTTTTAAAATCCATCTATTTATCACTTCTTGGTCCAGGGACCAGCTGGCTTCTTCAACACTTAGTTTCATACCAGTCTTGCTTCAGCTCTGACTCTGCTTTCCAAGGCCACTGTCTTCTGCTTTAAATAACTGTAATGAGATTACCACCACACTTTCCAACCTACCCCTCTGATCTTTTCTATCCCTCTCTATCTCAGTAGGAATGCTCTACCTGCTTCCTTTGCTTAGTTCAAAATTAATCCTGGAATAGGCTCTGATATTATCTTAGAAATGATTTAATAACTTGAGATGGAGGAAAATACCAAAATATAGCAATTAGGAGCAATATATGGGTTTCCTGGGTGTGGGGAACCACATTTTTTTTTTTTTTACACTGTCATCCTTGGGTACAGATGATCTTTATCACTCGAGATGAAGAGGCTTTTCTCAGTTTTTTGTCCTTCAATACCAATAAAATAGGCAGACCAGAAGGAACTTTAACATATGTACTCTATAAAACTGTCAAAACAATATCCTTTACTTAGTATATTTAAAATATTAAATAACTCCTGTAATTAAGACTATATTTTAAGCTGTATTTATTTATTTATTTTTTAAATTCTGGATCTCACTCTGTTCCTTAGGCCAGAGTACAGTGGCACAGTCATGGCTTCCTGCAGCCTTGATCTCCTGGGCTCAGGCAATCCTTCCACCTTAGCCCCTGAGTAGCTGGGATTACAGGCTTGTGGCACCACGCTAATTTTTTTATTTTTTTATTTTTTTGGTAGAGCTGAGGTATTGCTATGCTGCCCAGACTGGAAAACTATATTTTAAATGTGAAATTAAAAAACATACACAGTATTATATGATTTAGCACCCAGAAGATAGGAGCCAGAGCCACCTTGTTCACTATTGTGTTCCCAGCACCTAGCACACTGCCTACATATTCTAGACACCCAATAAATATGTGGAGAATGAATACATTGATCTACCAAATTCCTCTCCAAAGCCTCTACTGTTGCTAATATGACAGGCATGCCCACTTTTCCTTCACAGTGCAATCTGAGCAATTTTTAGAAATATGTGAAAAGATCATCGACAAACACCTGTGTTCAGATACACAGGAACGTGGCTGGCAAAAGTCTGAAGTCGAAGGTGAAGCCGGAAGAGATTTAGTAAGTTTAGATGTGCAAACTGGAGACCCACTGGACACACCGTGAGGCTTCTTCTGTCGTTGCCTCGAGTGTGCTATAAGATTGTCCCGATCAGAACCTGTTCAAAAAAAGAAAAGGAAAAAGACAGTACAGAAGGTGAGACCTTGAATTCAGTGCAGGCAGTGAACTGGGATGATGCATTTGCAGTTCTGAGTGGAGTAGGGGATAGAACAAATTAATCTGGATGGTGTTCATCTTATGCTTTTTGTTGCATACTCATAAACATTGAAAAGGATCTAGTTCTAGAAATATTTATAGATTGTGAACTGTTGAAAACTTGGCACCATTATTGCCCTCACAACACAAGTTCCTTTTGGTATGCATATTCTCCCATCCCCACTTTGACTACAATAAATAAAACATTCAAGTTGATTTTTGTTACAATTAGAGAGTTCTTATTGGTGACCTCCAAATACTAACTCATTTGCAGTATTTTATTTATATGCATGTTCAGATTAAAGAGTTTATGAAGTACTCACTTCCTGAGAAGGCACTGAAAAGTTTCACATTTTCTGAGTTCTGGTGGTCAAAGGTAGTCATATTTAAAAACTGTTGCTTTAACCAACTGGCTCTTTCTTCCTCAAATGCCTTTCTCTACCATAACAAACAAATCAAAGAAATAATGAACAATATTTCAATATTCATACAGTTGCCGTGTCACATCATTTTTCTAGCTGTCTGTGTTGGCTCTCTGGCTAGCTATATAAACTTAGAATTAACCTAAAAAACTTAAAACAATTTTGACTTAGGAAAACTATATTTCACAAATAAAAATTCATCCGCTTCACCTAATAAACCATACTTTCATATCAATTTTGAATAAATTCAAACGGACAATGCAAAAAAAAGGAAGAGAATATTAGCAATACTTTTGAACATACAGAACATCATAACTATAAAATGACAAGCCATAGAAAAATACTCTACATTGTAAATTAATCACTTTAAAAAAAGAGCGCAGGCCGCCTCAAGCATTCCTCTCAGCCTCTAGCACCTACCGGTCAGTCCTAAGAACCACCACCGTGAAGCCAGAAGAGGTCAGATGCAGATGTCGACCCCACCTCAGAACAGTAGATGAACCCAAACCAAATTCTCCCTCATGCCTCAGGTCTCTCCTCTGGTCTTCCCTTCCCTCGCTGCCCCCTACTATCCCCAGTGACCACGGCAGAGAGACTCTCTTGCAGAGAAAGGCACCAGGCGACTGGGAGTGACATGTAAAGTAGCACGAGTATCTCCTGGACACTCTTGGGGCTCAGAAACACAGGTGATCCCAGAAGACAGGAGACAATGCCAGCACACATTGTTTTTGTTTCTTGAGGAAGATATTTACTGAGAAAATAGACTTTCACAACTGTGGAGGAAATCCATGCCAGCTACTTAAAATAACCAACATATTGTCTTTCATAAATATTATTACAGAATCATGTATCACCAGACATTTGAGTATAATAGAAAAAAGTTCAAGATAAATAGATAACTGGCCATGGACAACAGCTAATTCAAGAGATGGAAGAAACCTTTCAAAAAAATTGCAAACACATGTTATCAGGCAGATGAATGAACATCTGTAAACTAGCATACTGCATTATAAAGAAAAACAAAAATTAGGGACATTAGAAAATGTAAAAGGTAAATTCTGAAAAACTCAGTGGGTGAAGTGAATTATGAAACAAACCCTGAAGACCAGTTTGGTGATCCACAAGATAAAGATAAGAGAATATCCCAGATATATCCAGAAGGTCAAACATTTGTCTAACAGAAGTTCCAGAACACAGAGAAGTCAAAGGACAAAAAAAAAAGAAGAAAGTTCCCCTAAACTGAAGAAACAGAGGATCTTCAGGGCTGAAAGGAAATATCTGGACATATCCTTGTAAAATTTCAGAACTTTAAGAATAGAAAATGCCAACGCTTCCAGAGAAGGAGAAAAAAGCAAAACATAAGGACTTATAAAGTAATATTAGAATCAATTTTGTCATTAGCAAAAACAAACACTAGAAGAAATGAAATAATTCTGTCAAAGTTTTGGGGAAAAAAGTTGGAACCTAAATTCTATATTCAACCAAACCAATCAAGTATGAATATACCTTTTAATATTCCAGAATTCAGACCATTAATCACTCATGCACTATTTTTATTTTTTTATTTCTTAGAGACAGGGTCTCATTCTGCTGCCCAGGCTAGAGTACATAGTGCAATTATAGTTCAACACAGCCTCGAACTCCTGAGTTCAAGTGATCCTCCCACCTCAGACTCATGTGTAGCTGGAACTACAGCCATGAGCCACGAGCCACCATGCCCGGTTAGTTTATTTTTTATAGAGATGTGGTCTCGCTATGTTGCCCATGCTGGTCTCAAACTTCTGGCCTCAAGCGATGCTCCAACCTTGGCCTTGGGAAGATAGGAACAAGTTACCATGCCTGACCACTCATGATTTATGAAAAAATTTCTCAGGAAGGTAAGAGGATAACATGAGCTAAAACAAACATGGCAGCTGAGTTTGATGCAGGAAATCAGAGGACGCTACAGAGAAAGTCCAAGAATTCAGTAGATAGCGGACACATCTCTTTGGGGCAGCAAAGTCTTAATAATACAGAATATTTTCTCTTCTATGCATCCAAACACATTATTTGGTTACAGAATGAATAATATTTACACAATCATAATGCTGTAACGTGCTTTCCTAGTCTTCATTTTTAAGTTTCAACTTTAGGCAAAGCACTTACACCTGGATTATATTACATGACAATATAAATGTGATAACACTAAGCAATGAAAAACAGTATCACAAACAAAAACTGCAAAGTATAGGATGAGAGAGATGGAACACGACTAATTCAAGAAAGTCCTCATCCCTCACTGCAGGGATGGACTGATACTGTCTGAAGCTGAACGAACATGAAATGGAAGCATTAAATATATTATTTATTTCAAGTTTAAAAACACAACCAGAAGAACAAAAGAAACAATATTATAAAGAAATCAGATGGGACTGAAGAAGATAGTGGGTAGGAGGTACTATAACGACACTAAATTCCTTTCATAGCAGGGAATCAATAAACTGAAACTAAGGAAATACAGCTGAAATATATTAAAGTTAAAATAGTACTTCCCAGAAGAATTCCTAATAGAAACTTTTAACAGCGGCTACCTACAAGGACTGAAACGGGGACAAAAAAGGAGGCCATTTTCTCACTTCGTAGCTGTTTGTATGGGTTGAATTTAAAACAAGAAAAAGCTGTGTTCAGATATTACTTGTGTAATTTTTGAAAGGAAGTATGTTGGCAATATATTGCTAAGCAAAAACAGCAAGCTGTGGAAGTACATGCATAAAAATCCAAACTGTTAACTGTCAGTGTCCACATCCCTGGATGAGGGACTGGAGACAGGAGAACTTTATTTTTTACTGTACTTCCTTTAAACAAACAAACAACAAAAAACAGCAAACATGCTCTTGTGGCTGCACTGTCTTCTGACACCACGCCTACTGACAGCACAAATACAGATGCCCAAAAGATATCTCATATGTGATGCTAAATATATAAGAGTAGAAAGTCAATCTGAAAGGAATACTAAATGATTATGGTTATTTTAAAAATTTAACTCCCAAATCTGGTAAGGGAAAGCAATATATGCTCAGCCTTCCTTTCATTTCAAATTATTCATGACATCATTGGTAAATTACTTTAAAAATAATTAAACAGCAAGAAACAATTAAAAAGCAGAACCTAGAAGCATTCTCCTGAGGCCTACAACTTCTCCAGAATTCCGAAAGCACTGCAACTGCTTAAAATACCTCCAATCCTAGGCGAATAGCAGCCTCTGTAAAGCTTCGTCTTTCTCTCTCAAAATTCTTTTTTTGCTCTTTAAAAAGGGACCACTCTTCTTTGAGGCGTTCCTTTTCTTCCAACAAATAACAGTCTCGTAATAGTGAAGTGGTATCATCATCACATGCAGTAGCAAGCTGCTGCTATTGAATTTTAAAACATAGTAAGTTCCAGAGGTCCCTGTAACACTCCATCAAGTTGAAATACAGGCAAGTCAAATTTCAGGGCAAGACCAGAAGTTATGAAGAATCAGAAAGTGAAAGAAATGAGGATTCTCATTTCCCAATACCACCCCAGCTAGCAAAGCATGAACTATTTAAGGAACGGCATGCAGTGTGTCTGTTAGCAGAGAACTCAAGTTTAGACTGGAAAAGTGTCAAATGCTACAGACTTTGTGAAATATAGGATTAAGTATCTAGAAAGATTCAGGTCTTTCACAGAGGAGAACAGCTTTAAAAGGCAATTCACATTTACCTGTAAAAGTTGCTGCTGAGTTTTAATCATTTCTTTACATTGTTGAATTTCTAACTCAAGTTTTTCGGTTTCTTGTTCATGGTCTTGTCGTGAGATTACATCTTCATCATTAAAACCTTCTAAGTGTACCTTTGAAACTAACACAAATCCAGTAAAAGTGGACATAGGTTTTACAGCCATCACTTAGTTTATGGTGTCTCTGGATATACATTTACAAATCAAGGCTCTCAGAACTTTTCTCTTTCTGGGATCTCATAGGTTTTCTAAAAAGCAGTTATTTCCTTTGGCCTTTTGAAATTTCATAAGCTATAACAAAATTAAATTTATATTATTTTAACACTATAAAAAAATTTTAAAAAGAAAACAACTATAAGGGGCTCATGACAACTATAAATTTGTATAATTTTAGGACTTAATAATATGCTTACAAATAGAGCTCTATTGCCAACATTTAATTTGTAATCCATATTGTCCTAATTAAAAACAGACAATGTGGCTTTATTCACAGAAGAGAAAAATAGCTAATTTGTAAACTGCATTCTTGTTAACCTTGCTTTAAAGATCAATGAAGTACTACAAATCTTGCTTTCAAGTACTAAATGAACAAATACGAAGTCCAACTATGCTTGCTGTTTTACTAATAGATACTGTTGACTCAAATGAATAAAATTTTATGTAATTTTGGTGCTATAATAATTTGCTGATTACTTTTTGCTAATTTTGACAACTTAAAATAAATTTTATTTAAATAGACTTCATTTACTAAGCAGAAATCTTAATTTTCCTAATTTAAAAGCATGTAAATTTTATTTAACAAATATAAATTAAAAGCATATTCAATGTATATCTATGTAGAATAGAGAATGTCTAATGTCAAGTGAAAAAACACACTGAAGAAAATACATGTAATAGTCAATTTTTAAATGTATTTTTAAATAAGCATTTTGCAGATTCAGAAAAAAGTCTAGAGATATGTACCAAACAGTTAAGTATTATATATAAGAAATAAAGACTTAGATATCACACATTACATAACTTCCTAATTGATATTTTATAATAAACATCTATTATTTTGAAAATAAGTTTTAAATGATTATTAGGAACCTAAGTAATATGCAAGTATCTGGGAATATGAAGCATGCATATCTATACTATATTATAAAGAATATTTCTTGATTTTCAAATTTAGTAAAAGAGACTCCACTCTCCTTATTCCATTGCACACAGCATTCAGAGCAGATGGACATGAGTCCTCTATTCAAGGACTCATTATACAGAGAGCAAACTGTGTTTTTCTCAATGAGTTTCAAACTTTGTATCGAAACACAGGCAAAATCTTGCTTTCAAACCACCAAACTGAGATACAGCACTTCAGATCTGAGCCCATGACGTGGCTTTCCAGGTAACTGAAAACTAAGAGCTTACCAAGTGTCACAACTCACTTTACACTGAGGCTGTAGTTACCTTGGTTGTCAAGCTTTTCTACGTGACTTTTCAAAATCCTCCACTGTGTTCTGATGCTGTTTGTGAGCTGCTCTCTCACAGTTTCACAGGAAAGGTCCCACATATTCTCTCTGCTCAGTTCCCCAGCATCTTCTTCAACATCAGAGATGGCCTACAAGGGGTGACAGACGAGAAGGAAATGGCTTTAGCATGGCATCTTAACGTGGTGTTAGATACCCAGGAAGCAACTATCAGACCGATTACCGGAGAGCCTTATGGAAATCATTTCTGTGCTGTATCTTAACGTACACAAGATCCAGTACTTAGCATCAATAGCTTGAGAAAAAACAATTAATATTGAATATAGAATCTCCCTAGCTTAGGTCTCACCAAACCTGAATTTGAACCCAAACACAGCCAGTGACTAGAGTGATGGGGCTGCTTGAGGAAGAAAGATTCATTAGCTGTCTAATGCTGTGTTGGATGCTTTCACATGCTACTTAATACTCAGCTCATTATAGTGTGGGTTAACTGAGGCTTAGAGACGCAGAATAAGTATCGTACAGCCAAGAGGTAGAACTGAGATTTGAAGTCAAATCAATTTGTTTCTAATCCTAGGCTGCTTAAATAAACAAACCCGTGAAATAACCTCCAAAGAAAAAGAAGTTGCTAATTCTGTTTTTCTCATATAATTTTTTATTCAACTGGAGATACTTTTCTTTTATACACCTGGAGATACTCTATTAAAACATCAAATCATTTAAAAAGTAGCAAACTGTATTGATAGATAATTATATAGAATCAAGCCAGCACGGTGGCTCATGCCTGTAAACCCAGTACTTTTGGAGGCAAGAGGATTGTTTGAGCCTAAGATTTCGAGACCAGCCTGGGCAACATGGTGAGACCTCATCTCTACAAAAGGCTTTGTAAAAATTAGCTAGGTGTGGTGGTGCACACCTGTGGTCTCAACTACTTGGAAGGCTGAGGTGGAAGGATCGCCTGAGCCCAGGCAGTCAAAGCTGCTGTGAATGGTGATCATGCCACTGTACCCCAACCTGGGCAACAATGTGAAACTCTTAACTCAAAAAAAAAAATATATATATATATATACACACACACATATATATATATATATATGTACATAGACATATATGCACATATCTGGGCTGTATATATCATATACACACTATACAAATGCAATTATACAGAATCAAAGCAGTTTTAAGAACACGGGGAAAGACACTCAAATGCATACATGTCATAATAACCTGCGTCTGCATGAAATAGTCCTAATTCGGTATTAACATCCAGAAAGGTGGAGAGAGAGATTTCACTCATTTGAACAATAAAAATCTTGCAGTGGAAAAACGAAAGAAAAGACAGAAGGCGCAAAGAAAGAAGAGCTGATCAGACGCTCCCACACAGAGGTGCAGCAGGAATGAAGGAGGGACTGGGGTCTGAAGCACTTTCTCCAGAGTCTGAGCCAGCCGGCGGGGAGAGGCCCGGGTGGCCCTTGTGACGCCTCGTCCTGCCCGCCGCTCCTCAGCAGCTGCCTGCCAATCGCCCTCCCGAAGAGCCACACCTCTCACACGCATTTTGCAGTCTGTCGGAATACTGTACATCTGCTATTCGAAAATGAGTGGTTGCTGCGCACTTTTCCGATGGAATAAAACTCTAACCACAAAATGAAAACAAAAAATTCCCTCAGCCGGAACTTGGGGTAAACATTTTGGCTACAAGTAAGCGAGCCAAACAATAAATGAAGCTGGAGCTACCCAGCCGTTCCAAAGTCATACCTTATTTCTCTTGCTATAATGCTCCAAAATCTTTCCTTTAAAAGGAATGAATTGTTTACATTTTCAGAGGAAAGAGAGCTAAACAACGGTTTCCTTAAAAACAGAAAATATACTTAAGAGGTTACTGATTCTCCAAACTTAAACATCTGAATGATGAAGAATTACACACGGTACCACCTGGCCTGAGCAGTGGGGTGAGGGTGATTTAATCATCTGAGAAAGTCGCCCTGATTTACTACACACCTGGTTGACTGAAAGCTGGTAACGAGAGGTCAGTAAAGGTTGGCCCCAAAACTGAAGATGCCACAAGAGAAATGGAAACTATGCTAAGCCTGAAAAAGTAGTAGTGAACGTTCAAAACTGACAGGAGTGACGGAGAAAAGGTTGGTTAAATACAAGAGGGCAAGTAGGGCCCAAACTGGACAGTATTACAGAGTATTCAGGTGACATTTTTTAAAGAAATGTTTAAAGAAGGGGGAACAAGGGTAGGAGGTGAGACAAGTGTATCAGGTGGACTAATGTGTGAAACCACACAATAAATACTCCTCAAATAAAAGGTTTAAACAACAGGTTCTGGTGACTTGCTGATAACCAGTATTCTCCCCCAGCACTGTTATTTTCAGATTCTAATCAGTAAGAATCTGAAACCTAGAATTTAAACCTCTGTGTGAAGCAATTAAGTCAAATGAACTTTTCACCATTATGTGACTTTTTTCAGACCTCCGCATACGTTATTCCCCTGCATCAAATGCTTTCCACGTATTTTCTACCTTGCAAACACCCATCTATTTTTAAAGAATCGGCTTCAATGTCAATTTTTCTATGATGCCTTCCTTGACTGCATGATAGTATTGTTTGCACACTGGGCCATCCTGTTACAGCACCTAACATATGCCATAGTCACTTCTTCACATGCTTGTCTCTCCCAATAAGAGCTTCTTGAGGAAAGAAGTCAAAATCTCCTTAGCTTTGTCTTGCTAGGGACTAGAGCATAATGAATACTCAACAAACGTACGAACTGAATGATTATTTGGCTCCCACAGTCAGTTGAGTTCCATCTCCAAAAAGTCAAGACCATATAATTACAACAATAGTACAACTGAGAGGATATCTGACACGGTGGTTGTGATTGTGGGCTCTGGAGCGAGGCAGACTTGGACTCGAATCCCAGTACTGCCACGTGTGACACTGGGCTACTAACTACTGTGCCTCAATTCCCTCATCTATCCAGTGTGGAAAGTAGTGCCATCAGATTATAATATTTGAAAGAGTATGACATTTGAAATAATTTCTGACATATTATGAGAAACATTATGAAATGAGACATGCTTACAAGGTGTCTGTCATAGTGCCTGGCATGGATTAAGTCCCCGGAAAATCATCTCCATCAATTCCCAGGGCATGCCTGAAAACATGCAGGGACACTTTTTTGGTTGTCACAGATACTGGGGGTCGCACAGCAGTCAGCCTTCTGTTCAAAATACCAAGTGTCCCCACTGAGAATACCTGACTGGCGTTTAACTGTTCTAATCGGCCATCTGAGACTGTATCAGAAAGGGAGGAGTCACTTACAGTTCCTGTACTATCATCTGCTCTTTCTCTGGGTTTCTTCTTTTGGGGAGAAAGAAGAGAAATCATTTCCTTTTTCATTTGCTGAAGAACCTTCTTAAGTTCAGCATTTTCCATTAGGATTTGTTTCTGACGATATTCATAATCATTCAAGAGAATTTTGTACATTTCATCTTCATTCCTGAGTGAGAAAGTGTCAGCATGAAAACGAGGTTCAAACCAAGTCCAGGCAAATTCCTCGGCTTGGACTGGCCCTTACCTGGCTTCCGTTTTACCAGTCCTCCAGGAGCCTCTCTTGCCATCAGCTCTCCCCACATAATTCAAAACTTCCATGGCTACAAATGCGAACACACAGAACACAGCCAATTCTTATCACACACGTTGAAGTGTTTCAAGTTCCTGTGCACACTACACACATGGGACGGTAAGTGAACCCGGCATGCAGGTTGGGATTTGGGCTCAAATAGCCACATTTCGGGTTCTATCTCTACCACCTGTAAGCACTGGGATCTTGGCTAGTTATTTAACTACTAAGCCTGTTTCTTCATTGCTACAGTGGAAATAACATGTACCTACTAAAGAACTGTTGTGAAGACTGAAAGAAATAATGTTAAAGCTCTTAACACAAGAGAGATGAACACAGCATCTGGCACACAGTAAGTACTTAACAAATGCTATGTTTTAAACATTTTATTTCTATTTTCTCTTCATTTTTTATTATTATGGATACATAATAGTTGTACATATTTAAAGGGTACACATGCTATTTTGACACAAGCATAAATGTGTAATGATCAAATCAGAGTAACCGGGGTTATCCATCACTTCTGGCATGTATTATTTCTTTGTATTAGGAACACTGCAACTCTACTCTTTTAGTTACTTTGAAATATACAATAAATTCTTGTTAACTACAGTCATCATATAATAAATGCTACTTTGCCATGATTAATTTCATTATCGGGTGTTAGCAAACTACGGCCTACAGGCAGATCCCCTGATTTTTTAAATAAAGCTTTATTGGAATTCAGTCACACCATGTGTTTATGTATTGTCTATGGCTACTGGTTCTCTACCACGGCAAAGATAAGTAGATGTAACAAGACTTGTAGACCCCACAGAGCCAAAAATATTTACCACATAGACCTGAACAGAAAAAGTCTGCTACACTGTTAACATCATCATCACCAGCAAGGGAGTCAAGTCCCTGACAGTAATGTTTCTTCGGCCCCAGGTGGAGACGGAAGCATTTGGCATAAGGAGGAAATAAGATGAGAGTAAATTATTGTAATTTTAGAGTTAACAAAATCATTATGAAACTGTCATTTCCAGTTGAGCCTGGACTGGGAAACAGCCAGACCTCTATAATGTAAGTGCGGTGTCTAGACGAGTGAGATTAATTCAGAATACATAGAGATTTCCAACCTTGTCTTAACTACATATGACTGCACCTTCATTTTGTCTTTTTCAATAATTTACAAAATACAATATTCAGATACCTGCAACAGCTCTGCTGGACAGGATGACAGTGATGTGGTCAGTACTGAACTGTTTTGCTGTTAGCAGACAAGAGCCCACTGCGTGACAGCTTGAAATGTATGCTCCTCAGCTACTGCTGAAGTCCAGGTTGTTTGGGATAGTGTAGGGGGATCATTGTATAATGGAGGTTCGAGGACTGCCTCTAACCCACTTGGAAACCACTCTTCAGTAAACAAAACACATAGACTTCTTCTCTGAATTATACCAGGCCAGCAAAATTGTACTGTATGGTTCTACTCTCATGCGTTAACTTTACTTTTTTCATCTTCACTATGTACTTGAAATTATGTGCATATTTGGATAAAACAGTCGTAGGTTAAAGTTCTCAAAAGAACAGTACTAGAAAAAAGTGCACCTGACACACACACTTATACATCACAGTCCATCCTTTGCTTTAAAAATGCACAGCCAAACTTCTTTAAAGAAACTCAAATGGACACAAATGAAGTGGTCTGAGGAGCAACGTTATGAGGGTTATTCTAAAATCATACTTCTTTTGATAATCAGAAACTCACCCTCATTTTTTATATTATTAGTTCTTTGCTAGGAAAAATTAGAATGTCCTCTGGCCCAGTTTTTCTCTATGGATTAATTCTATACTTGTCATGTTCAAAAATGCAATAATGAAGCAATGCAAAATGACTTATTTTTCACTTACCAGTTGTCTAAATTTCTAGTTTATATAAACATGTGTCATCTAAAATCACTTGTATAAAGCATGAAAATGGGTTACTATGTTCAATTCCTTTACATTTATTTCCTTGCATACTAACTTATTTACTCCCTTAGATAATCTCTGCCAGTGGCTTACCTATTTTTTTATCTTTCTTGTTCATAACAAGCTGATGCAGACGCTCCTTCAGTTTATTATATTCACGCTCTTTTCTCTTCATATCATGATTATACTGAGTAGCCCGACTGGCAATTATGTTTTGCAATTTTTGTACCTAAAAAAAAAGCATTTTCTATGAGGATTATAAACCTAGTTAAAATTCACAAACCCAAAAGAGAAAAGAAGTTCTAGCATTAATCTCTCCAGATAATAGTTTTAAAACTCTAGGATGATTCTTCCTTTTCCATAAACACCGGAAATCTTTTAAAAATATCATTATATGAATCACATAAAGTTTTGATTTTTTAATTCTGAAATTTCCACAAGTATGAACTTTCTAAATGATCTTCTATACCTTTTATGTTTCATGTAGCTTCCGATCATCTAAACAGCAGAAATGCTTTTGGAAGTATTATAATGGTTAAAGCTTCATGAGACAAATGGAATTCACTGGATCATTTTTCGTGACCTACTTATGCCACTGACTTGTGATCACTTCTTACTAACCTGTGACAAAGGCAATCAGCCAGTGGCACATGGCAGCAGGTAACAAGCTCATTTTCCTCTCATCAAAAACAGTTCTCAAATAAGAGTAAGTCCAGACTGCAGATAGAACACATGCAGTTCTAACACTTGCTGAGTACCTGCTATCACCAGGCACTACCGTTCCACATTTAGATGGACTGCTGCTTCTCAGGCAGCTCTTCCTGGAAGCACGTCCTAGCCTATCCACCCATCCCAATCCCTGCTAGAGATGAACACAATGAACTAATCTCTCCCCAAAATGAGCTCGATTCACACCACTGAAGTATAATCAACAAAGCAAGTCCAAATATTCTGTGAAATAATCTACAGTTTAGTTAAGATATTAATTACCCACATACTAAATATACTGCTGAGCAATCAAATATGGTAAAACAAATCTATCTAAATTATTGCAAGAGTCCTTAAGGAAATATGCTCCTCTAAAAGCCTTCAATTACAGTTAAAACAACACACAAAACACTAAAAATAAGTACTATATTTTTCCAGTTATTACGTGGTCAGGGTCATATTGTACAGCAATAAAAACAATCACTTCTTTTGACACAAATTAAACAATAATACTTTTAAATGATTAACTCTACATATCCAAGTAACCATTCAAGCAGAAATTAGAATTATGGTATCTTTAGCCTCAGAAATGAGGTTTTCAATATGAACTGCTTCTGTGCCCCTGAATCAAGGAATTACTTGACTGGGTGAACACTGACAATGTTTAAGATAGTGCACACAAGAAGGGGCATGTCGGATATCAAAGTGCAGAGAATAAAAGATCCACACTCAACACACCCTTTCCTGAGAAAACGCGACAGTGACCGTGAGTCCAGGAAGGGCAGTACAGGGCCCTGGCTATTCCCAGCCATGGGCCAGCACACCAAGCCAAAGGGATCCACTGGAGGTGGGGGCTGTGCTGGGGAGAGTTCCGGAGCTCCCTGGTGAATATGGTCCAGTGTTGTATACAGAGGTCCCCCACACCAACTGGAGGCAGGATGAATAAATGGGTCTTTTTAAAAGTAAAGTGGCTCTTAGGGTCACCTCCTATCACCAGAAGATAAAAATCCACTTAAACTTCATCTTCAATCACTGACAACTCACCTCGTCTTTCTCGTTTTTCAATAGCTGATGCAAACTCCTGTTCTTGCATTGTAATTGTCTGTCTCTTTCCTGAAGCCCGATCATTTCCCTTCTGGAGGTTTCCAGTTGTTCCTAAAATTTGTATATGCAATTGTGGTTAAAATTAACACAGGATTCAGAGCAACTGAATTCTTAAAGGATCAGCAACAAGAAAGTATACATACTAGTGTCTACTAGCTAAAATTGAAGTTAAAAAGCTGGGCGTGGTGGCTCACACCTGTAATGCCCACACTTTGGGAGGCTGAGTGGGAGGACTGCTTGAGCCCAGAAGTTCGAGACTAGTCTGGACAACACAGCAAGACCTTGTCACTTAAAAAAGATAAAACTGAAGATTAGTGGCATAGGAAATGTTTATTTAAAGCAATTACTCCAACCCGTGATACTATAAAATTATAGTGTCTCATTTAAATAATAAATTTGTATGGACATACATACAAAAGAGCTTCCAAGTGGTTCCCCCTGAAAGACTCCACTATTTCCATGACGCTGCCACCGAACATTTTAAAAAATTTTTAAATACTTGTTACACTTCTACAGCACACTTTTGAAGATCTCCTCAGGTAGAGTAACGTCATCATCCTTCGAGACTGCATTTGGCCTTGACAAAGAGCCAAAAGTGACTCACGGTCAAGTACGAAGAAGATGGGTGACCGAGCCACGTGGCAACACTAAGTCAGAGAGGGTGGGACTCTGCACACCACCGCTTCCCTCCTGCAGGTGGGAGACTCCGCGAAGCCCCTTCCCTGGAGAATGGCAGCAAGGCCAGAACAGCAGGGGATCAGGTGCTCACCTTCACACTCCCTGCTTTTCTGGGAAAATGTTCAAGTTCCGCATGAGGCCACTCATCTGACACTTTACAAGACTTCTCACACTTTACAAGCTAAAACAGCCAACCAGGTTATGCCTTAACTGACTATAAACAATAGCCTGCACAATTTCTATAACAGTGGATCTCAAGAAGACACAGAAAACTTATGAAAATAATGTGGGTAACTCTAAGGTCATCAGGAATTTGGGCACCCTCTTTTTGGAGTGTGTACAACTTCTACCATGCCGGACCAGCTGGTATGGCTTAACATTAAGGCACTGGGCCAGGTGATAAGTGGAATATATGTCACATCAGAGACCCACTCGGTGATTATCAACACTTCACCTAAACTCATAGTCGGCCCTGGAAGTCTGCACACGTCCCTTCTTCCTCTCTTATCTGAGTGACTCACACCACCACCATCCTTGGTAACTTAAGATGAGACCTGGAGGGTCACTTAAATTCATGACTCTTATTTCCCAAACTCAATTTTTCATAAAATCCTACCATTCTTCCTGCTAGGTGTTATTCATATCTCATTCTTTCTTACTGTCTTCACTGGCACTACCTTAGTTCAAGTCCAAAGCCTCTGCCAAGGCCTGATGATGGCATCCTTGTCACCAGGATTTCTACGCCCTCAACACCATCTCAAATACAAATGTGCACCCCCTATAATGTATCCGCCTGTTGCCAGCATGGTATCTTCAGGGCGTCTTTCTCCTGTGCACAACTCCTCAGCGTGTCCCTGTTTTTGCATACTGATTCTCACAGCACCTGCGGCCTAGGCTCCAGTTTCACCTGGTACCATCATTCACCATTTCATCATCCATCACAAACTCCAACACCCGCAGAGCTATTTGGGGTTCCCTGAAAGTGCAGTGCTCTCTCGTGCCTTCACACATGTACACAAATTATACACTCTGTCTAGAATGACTTCAGCAAACCTAGCAAATTTCTATTCTTTCTTTAAATCTCAGATCAAGTGTTACCTCTTGGTGAAACCTCCCTTACTTCCTACAGCAAGAGCAACTAACAAAACAAATAATTGTGGTTCAATGTGTCTCCTTCCATTGGACTGTGATTTTCCCATGAGCTGGGACGAGCTTCACTCATCTTTGAAACTCAGTGCCGAGCATATATGTAATAAATTTTGTTCAACAAATAGAACGAATCTTATGCTGGTTCTAAAAAACTTTTCAGGATAGACTGGCAACTTTCCCCCACTGAAAACACATTTCTGTCTGTAGCTGACCCAGAATAACAGATTCTGGTCCAGGTCAAATCCCAGATTAGAAGACATCCTGGAAAAACATTCTATGCTCTGCATAGTCCTAATAAATTCCTTGAAGGAAAGGTTCCATAAGCCTCAGATCACCAACATAATTATGTAACCATTCTCTAGCTACTTACAAGACACGTGTGGCCAAGTGTGCCCAGATATAAAAAATACTGTTGTTTGGGTTTACAACTCTGGATCAGTCTAATCCTTAGTAAGACCTTCCAAAGATCTCTCTGATATGGGTTAAGGTAGTATTCACAACTCATAACCTTTTTATAAGCCTGGAGAGTACCAACTACCCTCTCTAGCCCATCAGTTTCCCAGTCAGCCAAAACACACAGATGCACGATCTCTATCCCTTAGGCATACAGGATCATAAAAACTTTTTAAAAAAATTAAAGGGAAAACATACTGTTATCATTGTACATAAGCTAAGAAGACAACATAAGACAGCATTAGGCAGTGAATGGCTGGCAGGGACAGGTGCTGCTGAGAAGCTAAGACGCTTCTCTAAATCAATCCCCAAATATTTCCAGTGTTCACTAACAGGTCAGCTCTATGCCACTTCTGTAGAGTATACTCCTACGAGAAGATTTTCAAATATTTTATAGAGAGATGTTATTCTCCTTTCATAGAGCTCAAACATGCAAGACTCTGAGTGGGTTTTCTGTGTTTGCTACCTGGAGGGCACAGAATGAAAGGAAAAGTAGAGGGGGAAAGGAGGAACAGATGAGAAACTAGAAGGGAGCCGATTTTCTTTCAAGTGCAAAGGCTTTGATTTTTACAAACCAAGAAATCCAATGCAGAACAGCATATTTAGGAAAAACTTGGACTGATTATCCTACATCTATAATAATATACAACTATAAGGCCCTACACCACACCATGATTTTGAATACCTTGTTCCCTTTGCTTAACTTTTTTTTTTTTAAGAAAACAAAAGAAAGGAAGAAAAAGCAAGCAAGGAAACCAGAAATCAGCAACAAATATTCTACATTTTAAGGTAGTAGGTCCGTGGCCCTGTGAAAAAAAGATTTCCTTTTTTTCAGAGAAAAAAAGGTTTACTAAAGCATTTTTCTATGGTCTTTTCTACAGCCCTAGGGACTTGCAGAAGTTGGAAGCCATCTGGCTTGCTGTTGTACTTGAGCTCCAGTCCTTTGGCATATTCAAAAATAATTTTCGTGGAATTAACTGATGCAGACTCTCATCATTTATGATTTCTAAATGAAGCATATAAAAGTATTTTAAGCAAGATGGGATGGGGTAGGGAATCCTAGTTTTATTTTCCTCAGAACATAAATATTTCCTAATCTAACTTTCTGCAGATTTGGTAAGTTGCTAAACAATTCATAAAATCAATGCCATCGAAATGTTGTAGATATTACAATAGGAAGCAGCATGACTGATTTGTGCAAATTATGTTAAAAAGTTCACTTTTACTTACTACCAGTTAAAAAAAAACAAAACCCTAAAGCTTAAAAAAAAAAGTTCTAAAATATTCGGTAGAGCCAGTGAAAATTTAGTGTTTAATTTTATACGGTGTTGCAAAACAGATATGCAATTTCTACCTTTAGTTTTGTGTAGCAGTTCTGCAGATGGTCCATGTCACTTCCCAGTTTCAAATTCTGTGTTTCCACATTTTCCTGAGCTAGAAGGTTCTTCCGCTGAAGTACAAGTAGCTCATACATACAATTTAAAACAGCTACTATGTTTAATTCTCTCTTTGTCTCTTTACCTTTGGCTTCTTCATATAATGAAGGAAAACCGAAAGTTGTCAATTCCTAGTAGGAGAAAATATTTTCTTTAAAGTTGGTTACAGTTGGGGAAATGTTGGTCAAAGGATATACAATGTCAGACAGAAAGGAATAAGTTCAATAAATCTATTGTACAACATGTCACTGTAGCTAATAACAATATACTGTATCCTTAAAAACTGCTGAAAGTAGATTCTAAAACATTATAAGCATATGAGGTATGCATATGTTAATTATCTTGATTGAGGCATTCCTCAACATATACATATTTCAACACATCCTGTTGTACATAAGTGTTTTGTCAATTAAAAATAAAAAATAAGTAAGGTGGTTTCTTTAAAGTTGGTTTTACCAGACAACTTAGTAAAGAAATAACATAAAAATATTTTCTGAGAAAAACAGAAAACTATCCTGAGATAGTTAAGACAATAGTAAATATTCCAAACAAAAGACAAAGAATTCAGAAGAACTGGGCTCCTGTAACCTTTGCGTTACAATCACTTGTGACCTGGAACAAGGCCCTTAGGTTTCTGTGTCAATAAAATGAGGGCTGGACTCTCAGTGGAGGAGCTCCTGGGACGAAGGAGAGGCCAAGCTGCTCCAAACAAGAAGTCAGTTCTCTGCAAACCTAACTGAAATCTCAGGCCACTCCATAACAATATGCTTGGGTTTGACAAATACTTGTGTCTTCCACATAACTTTGATATGTTCTATTATGTAACATGATTTATGCTATTGCTTTTCACAAGTTACCTGATCAAGATATGAAATACTCTGTTCAATATTCTCTTCTGTGCAGAAGGCACTGAAAAAACTGTGCACATTTTTTGATAAAGGTATTGAAGAACATAGCACTTGCTGTGAGTATAAGCTTGATGGAGACATCTTTGTTTCTGAGGTATATTGAGAGATAATTTTGCTTTCTGAAAGAATCAAAAGGCATTTAGAGAAATAATTTAGAAAAATGCAGGTAAAGCCAACATAGTCGCCATGATCAAAGATTTTGAGTGATATATTTTTAAGCATTTTAAAATTAGGACAAAGGCTTTTTATTCAGGAAAACCATATGCTTTTTTTTTTTCAAAAAGACGGAAATGAAGTGGTCTCAGTAAGCATGTTAAGTGACAGTATACTACCTTAACTTACAGTACTTTAGTTTTATAAAAATAACAGACAAAACTCACTTGTCTATTGCCACGAAAAATTATATAATTAAAGGAATAATCAGAAATATTTTGAAGTAGCCATGGAATACATTTCAAAGCTAACAATTTCCCTCAAAAATAATGATAAAGTTATTATCCATCCAAAGCATTTAACCCCACTAATTATGGCACATTCTCAGCTCTTCCTGGTAATTTTACTGAAGACGAAAATTAGGTATTTTATAACCACTTATGTCTCTCTGTAGTCATATCCTCAATATCTGTGATGATCATTTTACATTTCTGTTGAAAAATTCACCATTACAATTACTTCTTTAGTTTACAATGATCTTGATTGACTTACCTGAAGACAGGCCTGGATCTGTAACAGTCATCCAATCTCCCATAGCAATCTCTAAGCCAGGATACCTGAGGAACCAGTTCAGTCTAGCTGCTGTCACTCTTCTATGTAGGCATCTCCTTCAAAAGCAAATTGTAGAGAAATGGCCTCTATTTCAAATGTGAAAGCCAATGCAAAACAACATGTAAGAATTAGTTGTACGTGCTTCAAAACAGAAGGATTCTGCAGTATTGATTCCCTGCATAGATGTAAAACATGTTAGAGCTTAATAATATATACCAAGTATTTACATTACTTCATATACAAGAAATGTAATACATGACTTGACTCAAGGAATCTAAGGTATGGCATTGTACTATGTGATATTTCTATATTATATCCTATAAAATAAAGATCAGTTGTTTTTTTTTTTAAGCTAGAGTCTCACTCTGTCGCCCAGGCTGGAGTATAGTGGCATGATCACAGTCACTACAGCCTCGACCTGCTGGGCTCAGGTGATCCTTCTGCCTCAGCCTTTCAAGTAGCTGAAACTACAGATGCACGCCACCACGCCTGGTTAATTTTTCGATTTATTGTAGAGATGAGGTCTTGCCAAGTTGCCTAGGCTGGTCTCAAACCCGTGGGCTCAGGCAATCCTCTCACCTTGGCCTCCCAAAGTGCTGGGATTATAGGCGTGAGCCACCACGCCCAGCCAGCATCAATTCTTATTTATGTGGGTGAGATCATAAAGCCTTCCTCTGGGCCAGTATTATCATTTTTGTTTGTCTTTATCAACTACATTAGCAAAATTTTTCCTTTAAATTGCCATTCCCAGTGTAGACATAGATTTAGGGTAATAAACACTTCCCCACACCGCTCTCCAGATTTTGTCAATTCATACTACACAAGTAGGTGAACAATATGTAACAAAAGTCTTAACAATGAAAGTATTTTGATCCAGAAACTCCACTTCTAAAATATTATCCCAATAAAAGGATGCTGTGTGTGAAGATGAATCTACAAGCTGTTCTTTACAGTATCAAAAAACCAGACAACTTACATGTTCCACAGTAGAAGAATGGGTAAATAAATGATACATTTATAAAAAAGAACACTGTGCAGCCGTTAAACACAATTGTGGGCCGGGCACAGTGGCTCATGCCTATAATCCCAGCACTTAGGGAGGTGAAGGTTCCCTGAGATCAGGGGTTCGAGACCAGCCTGAACAACATGGCTCTACAATAAACCAAAAAATTAGCCAGGCATGGTGGCACACGCCTGTAGTTCTACCTACAAGGCAGGCTGAGGCAGAAGGATCGCCTGAGCCCAGCAGGTCGAGGCTGTAGTGGCAATGAGCGTGCCACTGCACTTCAGCCTGAGCAACAGAGTGAGACTGTGACTCGAAAAACAAATCAAAAAACACAGCTGTGCAGAATGAGGGTGGCTAACACATGCCTAAAAGGCCAGAAATACAATGAATGATGCGGACGAAGCTAAGACACCCTTTCTACCCTTCACGTTTTCACTTTTCTATGAGGTAATGGAAGAGATAAATATTTCTCTGTCCTAAGAAAAAACAATTCAAATATAGTCATAAATGGCAACTGGCAAGTGCCTGCAAGGCCAGGAGCGGAAGGAGGTTGCAGACTGCAGGCAGACTAGGGAACAAGTGCCAACAGGGTAGGCGGCTACTCCTTGGCCACAGTAAACGGTGGTCAAAGAGGAAGCAGTGTCTGCATTGACAGAGCTTTGAATTTTGTAAGAGATGCAGAAATTCTGGATTTTTATGTGAAGCCTCCCAATTTTTAAATGTGGAAAGCTAATTTTAAAAACTTAACTCTCTGCCAGTTATCCTGTGGGAAGGGGGAGGGGCCCGAGAGGGACACGAGAGCCCTCTGGGAGCCAGAAACACTCCTACGACTTGATGGACGAGGTGGCTGCACTGGCACACACGCACGCCCACTTCACTGAGCTCTGCACCTCAGATCTGTGCGCCTGGCTTTAAGTGATACTCAAACAGCATCACTACGTCATAAGCCAAATAGACCAGATCTAGACTGTAGATCAAGAGTTCACAACCCTTGTTCTGAATATTTAAGACTGTGGGAAAATATTCACAATATGATGCTAAAGTGAGATGAAAATTTTCACTCATTCAATATATATGTATCTATTAGTTGAGCCTCTACTATGTACCAGGCACATTTTTCTAGACACAGGGGAGGCCCTGCTCTTAAGAAATTCCTGTTCTATTGGTAGTAGTGGGATACTGCTGGGGTGGGGGGGTGGTACACAATATCAATAAAGGTATCTGATCTCAAACCAAGCCAAGTGGGGACAAAGGGAGGCCCAAACTTTACCTGTGCAATGACCACTTGTATACTTAATGCTGAATTGTACCTCACCACTTTAAAATAAAGAAGTTAAAAAAAAAGACAAATAAAATAAAATTTTAAAAAAGAAGTTCTTATTCTGAGGGGGTTATAAATAGATACTAAGGAAGCTGTTGCAGTATCGCGCACACACGCACACAGAAGGTTATCCAGTCTGGCACTGATCTCTTCCCATCACTCTACTCATGGGCTTTGGTAAGGAAGGGTACCCTGAACTACCTGTGCTTCCTTCTGTCCTTAAATGGGTGCCTTCAGTGACAGAGTGAGCAGAATAAAGGTCGACTCTACACCAAGTAAGAAAGACAGTGAGTTGACTCTTGGCTTTCAGAGATAACTGCTGTAAGTGAAACAATCCAAGGGACGGTGAAACTATTCTAATGCAGCTCTGCTTTGGATAACTTCCTTAACCTCTCTAGCTTCCTCACTGGTAAATTACAAATAACAATAACACTCCCTAAGTTTTCCTTGAGGATTTAGAGAGAGAATTCACAAAGTATTTAGCATACTGCTTGGCATGTAAGACACATAATTAATTTTAGTCATCAACATAATTATCTGGACATGGGGCTCTTTGGTATACATGACAGGACTTTAAAACCTGTAACACAATGTACTGCTGCTCATAATAAAAGCTGAACACAGATCTTTAGAAGTTCGAGGGATGGCTATTCTTATAAAAATACATTAGGTGGTGAGCTAATTTTTGTAATCAATTTTTTGTTGGGGAAGGAACAACAAAAGCAGTAATAGGCACATTTTCAAGTCCTTTTCATTCTTTTAAGATCCCTGTAAATAAGATATGACAGGTCATGTCATTTCTCCTCAAAAGGAAAGATCAAACACCAAACTGTGTCCCTCATATACCCATTCTTTAACTCTGCGATTTATTTATTTATTTACTTTGAGTTGGAGTCTCATTGTCGCCCAGACTGGAGGGCAGTGGCCGCTCCCGGCCACCGCAGCCTCGACCTGCTGGGCTCTGGTGATCCTTCCGCCTCAGCCTTCCGAGGAGCTGGAACTACAGGCGTGCGCTACCACGCTCGGCTAATTTTTTTGATTTATTGTAGAGATGAGGTCTCGCCAAGTTGCCCGGGCGGGTCTTGAACCCTCGGGCTCAGGTAATCCACTCACCTCAGCTTCCCAAAGCGTGGGATTACAGGCTGAGCCACCGAGCCCGGCTAACTCTGTGATTTAAATCAGTTACTTTCTCTGTTTCCTATCCTGCTAAACAAACAAAATATGTTAAATCTGTAAAATAATCAAGTGTCTAGTTAAATATTCACAATGAAAACCAAAACTCCACTTTGAAGTTCTACAAAACAAAGAACTTACTAACAGTAAATGATTTCACAAGTTTCCATGAATCCCCCCCCCCTTTTTTTTGTAGTTGGAGTCTCACACTACTGCCCAGGCTGGAGTGCAGCGGCATGTTCACAGCCACTGCAGCCTCAACCTGCTGGGCTCAGGTGATCCTCCTGCCTCAGCCTTCCGAGTAGCCGGAACTACAGGCATGTGCCATAAGCCCGGCTAATTTTTTTCTTATTTATTGAAGAGACGAGGGCTCACCAAGTTGCCCAGGCTGGTCTCAAACCCCTGGTTTCAGATAATCCTCTCGCTTCTGCTTCTAAAAGTGCTAGGATTACTGGCATGAGCCAACCCGCCTGGCCCATGAATCCTCTTCTATTTAGTGATGCATCAAATTATACACTATGAGACTTGTGCTAAAAGAAGTTACCCAACCAGTTTTTCCAAGAAAGGAGACTTAAGATTATTTATCAGTACATACCCTAAAACCAAAAGACTAATTTAGGCCAAGTATTATACTCTAGTTCGATTAAGGCTAAAACTTTATTGTTGAAGTTTGTAAAGAGTTTTTTAATGAAGATGTTAAAATAAGTTAATTTCAAAAGCAAAAGGTAACAAAAGCATCTCTGTTTTGCATAAATCTAATACCATCACAAGCCCATTTCCACCCGAAAGCTTCACAGGCTCTAAGAGTACAAACCCGTGCTGAAACACAGGTTCATATTATAGAGTACTCAAGTCACAGCAAACCATTACTTAGTGGACATGATTATCCACAAGAAGTGTTATAAGAGCAAACTTAGTTATTTTAACTTAGTGAATCATGTATTAGCTCAAGTGATCTGTAACCTAAAATTCTCCATTTATACCATTGTTTAGGATAGCTGCCCAGATTCCAAGACAGGGCAAATTCACGCATGAATTTTATGAGCAAAACTTGAAGATTAATAAATTTAAATATCTTTTCAATGCCATTGCATTCACCTAAGACTGCTGGAAAACAATCTTGAAATATATCAAGCAAGGGAAAAAAATCTATAGAGTAATTCATAAATAAATAAGAATTCTTTTTCCGCTATTCTCAGTGCAAGCAACATAATTTTGTTCACTACTGGCAGGTAACATGTATACAACATCTAATAAATTTCCATGTTCAAAGTACTTCTCAGTGTAGATTTCAACCACTGTCTTTATGCTATAATAGAAAATCATACTAACTGCAGTAAAATTATAATAATTTCAGCTATACTATTATCTTACTACTTCTGTAGTAGTAAATATTTCTGAACTATTCCGTCTTCCCTACATGCTGCGATGGGTTCCCAAGTACCAATGAAATATACTTCGGGAGTAAAATACAAGCAAAGGTGCCTGGTCCTTTCAGGGTACAATGATTATGCAGGGCTTAAGAATTATCTAGTAGCATTTTCTAGGTTAGAATCTGGCTAGAAAACTGGGAAGTGGTGAGACACTTGAACTTAATATAACCGTACCTTTTCTGAAAGAAAACAAAAATCTTATTAAATTGCATAAATCCATCATTCTTCATGTCCAGGTCCTTTGTTTCATTTGTTTTTCTGCATTACAACAGGAAAGTAGGGCTCAGCAAGATCAACAAGGTTGCCCAGAATCACATTTCTAATCGGTTGTGAAGCCAGGATACAATCTGTTTTCAAAGCTCTGTGCTCTTTTCAGTCTATCACCATTCAACCTTTCAACATTGTCCATGTAAATCAATCAATCATATAGAGAGAGAGAGAGCATGGACACAATTGAAAGTAGAATACAATCCCAAAGATTTCCATCAAGTTTCTTTAAAAGACTGGGTTCCTGTAATCCTTTCACAAGATTCCATTCAGAGCACAAATTCTTACTGAAACTGACCCACCACTTAAACTGAGGCACACCTGTGAAATCTGTCTCTGCCTGGCTACAAATAGCTTTGTGTTCACGTTCATATTTTTCTGTTCTAGAGTAAATATTAATACAACATTGAAAGTTTATAGACCTTTGGCAAAAACGTTTGTGGTCTGGTTAATCACACCTGTTTTTCCCATCAGAAAAGTTCTTTGGCTAACTCATCTTTTTCCAGAAGCCCCCAATTGCAGCAGCTCCCAATACCCATCAGTAACTTGTAGAGCTGTGGGGTGGACAGTCCCTAAGATGGACCCCAGTCACCCCTGCCTCCAGGTGTACACACGTCGGGTCACTCTGTTCCTTGGGTATGGGCTAGAATCATGGATTAGCTTTCAACACTAAATTAGGTTATACAGATTAGTTAACTAATACCCAAATTTAGGTTACAAAAAAGCTATGGCTTCCATTTGGAGTAATTCTGTCCTCGCAACCTGTCAGATCTCTCTTCCTAGCGAGGGCAAGCCATTATAACAAGCTATCACAGGCCCATGTAGCAAGGAACTGGCAGATAGCACTTGAGGCCTGCCACAAGCCATATAAAAGTGAGTTTGGAATTAGATCTTACCTCAGTCCAACCTTGAGATGACTGCAGCCCTGGCCAACACCTTAACGCAGACTAGTAAGAGACCCTGAGCCAGAGGCATTCAGCTAAACTGTGCCCAGATTCCTGACTCTCAGCAGTTGTTAAGATAATAAATGCTAGTTGTGCTAAGCTATCAAATTTTAGAGTAATTTGTTACACAGTAATAGATTACCAATGCAAGCTTTGAAAAATACATAGAAATTTCAGAGTCCCTTCTAAAACTTATTGATTCCATAGTTAACCAAAACACAACTAAAAATGATACCACACACTACTAATGCAACTGATTGGGTTTCTGACGATGTCACCCAGTATTACAATTAAGCACTTCACATTATTACGGCTGGATGCCTCTCCCACTGGTTTATGAATTTCTAGAGGGCAGGGAATGCATTTATCTTTGTAGCCAGCAGTTCCTAAAATACAGCAGGTGTTCAGTAAATGTTTGCAAAATAAACTGAGTCCTGCACACAGCACACTCACATCAGCCTCTGTGTCTCCACCTGTGGTTTCTTCTTGCACCTATTCCAAAACGGATGCTTAGTCAAAGCAGAGCTCAGCCACCACCCCCTCCACACAGCCTTCTCCAGCTACTCCAGCCCACAAAACTGTTCTCGAAGCCTTCCATAGGCCCAGGGGTGAGTTTCATCCCTCCCAGCTACACGATTAAGTACCACACGTTTTACATTCCTGTAGCCCGCCCACTAAGCTTAACAGATGGAGTAATCAATGAACACTCAAGTAAATAACCAACAACAAATTAACACATTCATTCTGGCAAGCAAAAGTGGATAAAGAACAGGCCAATGGAAAGGTGTACAGGATGAGCCGATCCTGCAGAGAAAGCCACTGCACTCACTCTCATTTCTCTTGCCCCTTTTACCCCCCAAATCTCTACATCTGCAGACCGAAAGAGTGCTTGGCAGAAACGCAGCAGCCTGACTGCAAGACTTCCTTCACACAGTATATGACTTTAAGTGTTCTTTTGAAGTTCACATAAAATTCACACACAGAAGGTACCTGCCTAATCAGAATCCTCAAACACATTTCCATCAAGTGTCAGGAAATAATAGCTTTCCATTATACAGCAACACAGTAACTTTGTACTATCTGGGCTTCTACATATCGCACAGAATTTTTTACAAGTAGCTGACTAAAAGTCTTTGCCAAAGTCTCACAAAAAGTGACCAAATTATTGAGTTAAGAAAAAAAAAATGTTAAAACTAAAGATTAGCCCTATCTTACAAATTCAGACATAAAACTTAAGAATTCAGTTCCCAGTGTACTTTAAAAAGATGACATTGCTCTCAAAAACTAAATAGATTACGATTATTTAAAATAGTAATACCACCTTCTAACTATAATTTCATTCCAAGAAGACTAAAGCAAGTATCTCTGCTTCCTTATGAAATCACTTAAAATGTGCATGCTAGTACAGAAACATAAGACATTCAACTTCTTAGAAAATCAACTTTTTACAAATTTAAAATCTAAATTATTTCATCTGAGTGGTATCACGAAATAATATACTTTCCACAGAGACAAATTATTCCTCATAAATTATATATGAATGGCTGAAACTCAAAAACTGGTATAGCTAATTTGTCATCTTGTTGAGTTTGAGCATTTACAGTTGGGGAATACAATGCAAACAATGCCCGCCTCAGAGGCCTGGGCTGGCCTGCCAGGGTCACTTACTGCAAGACCATCTCTCCAAGCTGGTTTCCTCACCTGTAAAACCATGAGCAATGATAACTACTTCTCAGGGTTGTTAGGGTATTTAGTGAGATCAGAGGTGAACACTAAGTCCAGTAGAACCAGGACACAGGCCATGGGTTTAATAAACGCATGTGCCGGACACTGTTGATGCTTTACATACATTGCGAAGTCAATCCTCACAACAACCCTCTGTGTGATCTCTTTTTTTTTTCCTCCTTTTCATGGAGGCGGAGCTGGGATTCCAACCCCCCACCCTGGACTGGACCAAGAGCCCCTTCGCCAACCATGCGCCATTGATGCTTCAGTGGGCGAGAGCTCAGGAAGCAGGATTTCTTACGTCCACTCCTTCAGACAGGAAAAAACAGGACTCTACATCCTAACCCAAGCTGAGCAACGACTGCATACAACAGTGTGAACACAAAAATTACAGGAAAACATTTCATGTGCATCTTTTGGGTGGAGGGAGGTAAATTCAGTGAAGCTCCTTAGCCAAAATTTGCCACTAGAAAGCTACCCTCTTTTTAGCTTACCCTTCTTAGGCAGGGAGTTACATGCTGTGCTTTAAATTCCTTACACATTCTTGAAGCAATTATTACTGCAGCATGAGAAATAGTACAGTGTAACAGTTAAAAGCATGGAATCCGAAGTTAGACCGCCTGGTTTCAAAACCCGACTCCCTCATATACAAACTAGTGATCCTGAACATAAATCATCTCTGCAAAAGGAGAGTTAAAAACAGGCTTCACCTCAAAAAATTATTATATGGCTAAACAGTAAATTTATTAAATTTACTTAATAACTTCATTAAATAAACGTATGCATGTCAAGGACTTAAAACAAGGTCTTGGGTATATGATAAGTGCCCCCCAAATATTAGCTGTTACTAGCTATTTTACTCTTGAAAAGGTTTCCATGATATTCTGTTAAATAGGTTTTTTTTAAGTTGCAAGACAATATCTAACATGATTTTATTTGGTCTTTAAAAAACCAAAACACTGGAAGGAAAAACCAACCTAGAAATAGAGGGGGAAGGCAAGGGCAGGAACTCCATGCCTCCCTTTGTGCACTTGAGCCCAACAATATCCATGTCGTGGCCAATTTTCACCTTTCTTGTCTTCCAAAATGATAAATCTTCTATAAATGAATGTGTTTTTTTCACATAACGAGAATCAACCCCCTCCTTTTTTAATAAAGATGTGGGGTACAATTCAGGGTTAGGTATGCAAACGTTGATTATGCAGGTACCCTTGTTGATGAGGTGTGCCCCTCCCTCCCCAAGCAGTTTCCTTCAACTGCCAATCCCACCCCGCTCCCCTGACAGTTTCCCACGACTGCCAATCACTTTCTTATAGTATTATAACTGTTCAAGGCCCACTTATGAATGAGAACACAGGATACTCTGTTCTTTGTTTCTGTGACAGATCACTGAGTATGATCGGCTCTAAATCTATCCAAGCTGCGGCAAAGTCCATAGACACCCACACTTTTAAAAAGGCAACTACAGCAATGACAGGCAGAAGCAACAGGGTTAAAGGGTGCCTCTCCAAACCCAAGGCCAATGGCAGGACAGCACAGGTGACAGAAGATACGTGAAACTTAAAGGCAGGCAGCCCTGTTGGGTAAAAGCTGGTTAGAAAATTATACAAATGTCCTAGGGTTATTCAGACAGTCATGTAGACTGAAACAGAACTTCACCAGAGGCCTGAAGAGTGCAGGGAGAAAGGGCAATTCTAGCAGTCTGGAATCTGAAATGCGTAAATCTTCCCGCTAATCAATGAAACTTCTAGGCACACAAGAGAACAAGCATAACACACAAGGACACTGTTGATGGGAGCATTACTTGTAATGGTAAAAACGAGACAATCTCGATATCCATCAGAGACAAACAGGTACAAAGCAATACAAGGGGGCAGCCAGAACAAGGGCTCTTCTGGGAGTACGAAAGACTGCAAACAAGAGTCACGGATGAATGAGCACAGTAGGCTCACCATTTGTTGTTAAATCAGACGATCTATATGCATGGAGAAGAAAGGCCTGGAAGCGTTACAAACTGTTATAAATTACATTCCTGGGATGGGATGACTGGGCGTGGAAAGTGGAAGTCAGGGCTTTCACTTCTTCCACAGCACACATCTATACAGCTGGAGTGTTTCAGGACCGTGAATCATTCTGTAAAATGTTTAGGGGCAGAGGACTGAAGTGAGTCCAATGAGGTAGTATATGCGAAAGTACTCAGAGCTCGAGCCCAGACAGCAGCACCCCTGCTCTTAAGCGGAAATAGCTGAGACAAGTGAAAATGTCTTTGCACCAACGGGCCACACTCCTAGCACCTGCTCCATATACTCGAGAGCAAGGACAGTGTAGTCCTCACGCTGCTGCCCCTGAGTCGGAGCGTTTCTATGGGAATGTCTGTGGGAACCCAGCCCACCAGGAAGGCAGGGAACAGAAATACTAAAGCCCCACCTCTACCCACCTGTTGTGAGGAGTCAAATCATAGAGGACTGGCAGGCCTAGCAAAGCTGGACTCTCCCTGTGGCTTAATGAATAATCCAACCTCAGTAGAAGGAAAGAGGAAGGAAGACAGTCTTTATTTATAACTATTAAGATTATCTTCAAAAAAGCATGTTCTTAATCAACTTTCTGCGTATCAAGGAACTCAGAAGGTGCACTTCTGCTTCAAGAGAGCAGCTTAACGAAGTTATATAAGGCATGTACTTAGATTCTATGCACACCATCTGATATTTCATTATACACTGATTTTTTATTGCTAATGTACTCATCTGCTTTGGTCTTGGCTGTCCAATTAAACTGTTAGTGACAGAGCACTGTCACTTCAGGGAGGCTGCAAGGGGTATTGAAAAGCATCAGACTGTCAGGGGCTAGGGGTCTCAGCAACATTTCTACTATTTACTGAGCAACCTTGGACCAGTCATAATTTGGGATTCAGTTTCCACATTTGTAAAATTAGGTCAAACTAGATGATTTTTAAAGAATTTTCAGTTCTATTGTCTATGATTTTTACATTTCTCATGAGACCCAATTTGAAATTGAATACAGCTATTTATATCATAATTATTTCTTCTTCACGTTTTTATAACAGTGTGCACACATTGTCTTTATAATCCAATATTTAGCAAACGAGATTCTACCTAATTTTAACAACAAAATGTATTAAGCATATAGCATTTACTTGGAACGATTTTAAGATGTCTGCATGTATTAACTTATTCAAAGCTGGGTACGGTGGTTCCTGCCTGTAATCTCAGCACTTTGGGAGGCCAAGGTGGGAGGAGTGCTTGAGCCCACGTGTTCGAGACCAGCCTGGGAGTGAGACCTCATCTCAACAAAAAAATTAAAAATTAGCCAGGCATGGTGGCACAGGCTTGTAGCCTCAACTATTCAGTAAGATCACCTGAGCCCAGGAGGTAGAGGCTGTAGTGAGCTGTGATCATGCCACTGTACTCCAGTCTGGGAGACACAGGGAGACCGTGACTCCAAAAAGAAAAAGTATTCAATCTTATAATAATCCAAATAGTTACCATCCCCTATTATAGATGATAAAACAGAAGCCCAGAGTTTTCTTGACCTAGGACACAGAGCTAGAATATTAGAATATGACAAAGCCAAGATTCCAAAGCTGGTAGTCTAGCACCTTTAATCATCACACCTACTATCTTTGTTGGGGAGGTATACAACATGTGCGATGCGGTTTCAAATTAAACAAGTATTCTCTTCTTTATCACCTCATCTTAAAACTGAATTTAAATAGAACAGCAATTATTCCGGTTGAACAACAGGAAGGAAAACTGTATAAAAGAAGACATTAAATGCTATAGCAATTTTTAAATATTTTTTTTAACCTAGCAAATTGCCAAGTTTCTTCGGAACTGCCATCCCCTTCTCTTTGTGTTTCTGGAACACTTAAAGCACAGATCTCACTGCAATAAAGGCCCTCTCCCACTATGCAAACTGAGTTCCTGGTCAGCACACCTGCCATTGTGCTCTGTACCCACCTTGGTATGAGGTATCATCACAGGTCCACGGTTGAAGCCCCATCAAGTTCACTGAATGAATGTCCCACTAAATTCAGTGACATGTTAGCATAAGGTGTATTATGACAGGCACGTCTTAGCATTTTAGACACACTGCAACTTTTTGAAGGGCTTTTGATCTAATTTTGTTTGGTGCCAGCTCGGAGAAGAAGTAAGGTGATTCCAGGTATGAATCAAGAGCATGACAATTCAGAAACCAACTTCACATTCTTCCAGTGCACACACAGGAATAGCAACAATTCTATTCTTACAAGAAGATTATTAAGAAAAAAGAAAAATATGAAGCACTATTTTAAAGTCTATTTTCTTTTTAAGGTAAATAACATTGGGAATAACAAAGAAGTCCAACATGATACATGAATCTGCTAATAATTCTTTCAATAATTTTGCCCAAATTTTGCTATAGTTCTCAATATATGGTCCCAGGACCAGCCGCATCAATATTACCTGGGAACTTGCTAAAAATGCAAATTCTCAAGTTGCACTCCAGATCTACAGATTCAGAAACTCTGGCAATGGGACCCCAAAAATCAGTGTTTTAACAGAATCTTCAAGTGATTCTGATTCATAAAGTTTGAGAATCACTGCTGTATTCTATAGGAAATGGTTCAGCAGAAATTAGTATTCTACCTATGTACTATGGATTACAGAATACCAAAATGGAGTTCTTACCCAAGGACCCTATAAAATGGATTCCAAGAATAACATAAGAAGTGTTCCAAAGAACTAAATGAAGTCTGAAAATAACAGTCCTAGGGAACGTGTGGCTAAGAGCTTATTAAACCTTGGAGGGTAGAGGGAACCTTTGAAAAACAGACAGTATCAGGTGAACATTCACATTCCCATACGTTACAATGCAGCAAGTTCATACCCAGGTAAAATCCAAGAGAAACTCTTGATATATGTGCCAGGTGTTGCGTACATGAACAGCAGCATTCTTCACAACAGCACAGTAGCGTAAAAGCAAAACCCTGGGAACAGCCTGAATACTCACCAACAGGAGAATGCATAAATTGTGGCACAGTCACAAAATCGCATATCATGCAGCAATCAGGAAATGTCAGTGACATACAATACAGATGCATTTCGATATTAGAAAGTGCAAAAATTTTCAGAATATAGGCATGTAATATATTCAGTTTCTAACTGTGTGCATGGAAAACTCTTAGACGCAATAAAACATTTAAAAGATGCCAAGGGAATGATGGGTACAGGAGTCAATAAATAATTGCCTCTGGCGAGGGAAGGAAGGAAAAGGGAAGGAGGGACCCACATGATTATACAAAGGTTGACAAGGGCCTAGCATTATGCTAGGTGGTACCATATTATTATTAAAATTAAGTAAGTGGATCAATTAAAAGAATGTGCCATGAGTTGAGAAATATAAACTAATTGTTTGCACCCAAAGTCCCTTAAAATTTCTTTTTTAAATATATACCGTTCCTCAACTATTTCACACAATTCTAAATTCTACCAGTCAGTTGACTGTGGAGGCATCAAGAGCCATGGGTCCTTGGTCTTACTGCCAACTCAGGGCTAGAATGCTTTGGGTCACAAAACCCAAAACCAATGGCCCTTCTTTCCTTAAAAAGACACGACCGGGCTCAGTGGCTCAGCCTGTAATCCCGCGCCTTTGGGAGGCTGAAGTGAGTGGACTGCCTGAGCCCGCAGGTTCGCGACCCGCCTGGGCAGGCGAGACCTCATCTCTACAATAAATCAAAAAATCAGCCGGGCGTGCTAGCGCTTGCCTGTAGTTCCAGCTACTTGGAAGGCTGAGGTGGAAGGATCACTAGAGCCCAGCAGGTCGAGGCTGCGGTGGCCGGGAACAGCCACTGCACTCCGGTCTGGGCGACAGAGTGAGACTCCAACTCGAAAAAAAAAGACACGAACAGGCAGTTTGGGCAAAGGATCCACAGACTGGGAGTTAAGAACTCCTGTACAAGCTACTTAGCGAAAGTGGCAGAAGGGATGATGATGAACTCTGAGCATCTTGCCAGCCGTGGCTCAGCAGCTGTCATTTAATTCTCATATGCCCTAGGAAGAAGTAGATACAACACTATTTTACTGATGGAAGAAACTGAGGTGAGAGATTAGGTAACGAAAGTTACAGACCTGGACAATTAGAATAAAAACCCAGCCATTTAACCTGGAAGGTGCGACTGAAAGTCTCATAGGCCCTGGTGTCCTCCTGACACTCAACAAATATCCTGAGTAAACACTGTACATTCTCTGAGCCTACCATCTCACTATAGCATAGCACGGCTGTGACAGCTTGTACTGGAGACGACTACGAGAGGCTGTCTTGCTTCTACATTCTAGATCTTATGTATAGGGATATTCCTAAAATTTGGCTACAGAATAGAAAGAACAACGTTGAAAGTGCCATCTTTTGCACAGGAAAACATAGCCAGATTGCAATTAACTGGCAAAAGACTAACAAACTCAAGACAGATGAAAACTATATGAAATGGATGACACCCATCTACTGGTCACCCAATTGGACCGTGAATAATTTTAAAATCATATATAGTCCTATAATGCTTTCTGCAGTCCCACAATTCTTTTAGAACAATATTTCTCTACCAATCTCCTCCAAACTTAATGTTTCCAAAATAAGTTTCATTTGCAGCTCCCTGCCACAAAAATATTTTTAGTGCTTCACTGTATGCCAGGAACGATACACCAAGTAATTTAAAATACTTTTTTGCTCTTAATCCCAAATTTTTTTCAAAAAGCATATGTTACTTTTATAATATGGGAAGAAGTCTTTAAGATATTACAGCAAACTAGACCATCAGTGGCTGATTAGCCAGTGACAAGGAGAGCAGTGAAGAACAAATAAAAACTTCAGAAGCTGGAGTGACAGAACATGGGGACAAGTACTCACAAAAGGAGGCATTTCTTCTCTCATGTAAAAACCTGACTTCAGTACGAGACAGACAACAGTGCCACTTAGATACAGAGAACAGAGGAGTAAGGTTAATGAAATTGGGTCTGAGTAAATGTGTGAAGATAATGAGTTCAGTGCAGAACTTACTGGGCTTAGAGACACACTCTCAGGAGACATTCAAATGGGGATAGACTCTAGGGCCTGGAGATCATAAGACAGGAGAGCAGAGAGGAGTCATTGGCATCTACGTGTTAGCTGAATCAATGAAGAAAAAGGCAGTGGCAGAAAGAACCCGGAAGAACATCAACACAAGTGAATGCAGAAGACCTAGATGGAGGCGACAAAAACAGGGGGGGTGGGCTTCAGGAAAGCCAGGGGGAAAGGTTTTAAAGAGGGGGCAATGAACAGTAGCAAATGCCATCAAATGGGCAGGTTCCGAATGTTTAAAAAGTGTTGGATTTGGCAATTAGTGACTTTATGACAAAGTTTGTGGGGGGGTAAAATTAACATCAGATTTCAGAAAGGTGATCAGCAAACTAAAGGAAATAAAGATCGCTTGTTCAAGAAGCTTAGTTTAATAGAATGTGTTAGTTTCTCTTAATGTAGAGGCTTTATTCAATGCTCATGGATAGATTTACTAGTGACTCAAAAAGCAACCCTGTTTTTAAATTGAATTCTTATTCAATTACAGCATTTTTATATCAAATAAAAATATCATCGTGTTCGGCAAGTATAAGCTCTTTTTCCCAGCACCATTCTGAATACATTTTTATCTAATCATCACACCATATTTACCTAATCATCATACCCCCTATGAAATAGGTATTATTATCCCTCACAAATGAGACAACTAAGATACAAGGTCACATTCTCTGAGTACAGTAGGTCAAGCCAAAAATTTGACTCAAGAGAAAACGAGAGAAGGAAAGAAACGCACGAAGCAAGAGTTAACAGAGGACAACTGCAGATAGCTAAAATTGTTGATTGTTTAACTTGTTGCAGTCTAATTTCTTTTCTTTTCTTTTCTTTTTTTGAGTTGGAGTCTCACTCTGTCGCCCAGACTGGAGTGCAGCGGCCCCTCCCAGCCACCGCAGCCTCGACCTGCTGGGCTCTGGCGATCCTTCTGCCTCAGCCTTCCATGTAGCTGGAATTCTAATTTCTATTTAAGAACTTAGTTTTGTTAATTTGAAAGACAATTTCTCATCTCAATCCTACATTGCTAGAGCCTGACAGCACACTGCAGCCTTGGTGATCCTTCCACTTCAGCCGCCTGAGTAGCTGGGACTACAGGTACACACCACCAAGACTAGCTAGTTTGTTTGTTTTTTTTGTAGAGACGAGGTCTGGATATGCTGCCTAGGCTAGTCTCAAACACCTAAGCTCACTCGATCCTCCCACCTCGGCCTTCCAAAGTGCTGGTATTACAGGTGTGAGCCACCATTCCCAGCTGGCCAAGCCTGACATTTCTATCCCTATTATGACATTCAAGTTCTGCACTACATTATAATTATTTCTCCTACTAAACTGCAGGTCGCTTTAAAATAGAATGTATCTTATTATCTTTGTATCCCTACTCCTCTAGTATTAGAAGATACTCAACACAGGTTTGTTTATGAATATTTCTGCTTTTCTAAGGTTTCTGGGGCTTCAGTAAAATATTGTTTAAGTCTACTTGCTGTGTAGGGTTGCCGTCTTTCAGATATTACTTGGATTGTTTATCTTCAAGACACCTTGGATCACTCAAATAACCGATTTTGGTGGAAATACCATTCTAAAGTAAAAATCAAATATAACTCCCCTAAATACATGCTAAAGGTTCCCTGTCATCTCTGGTCAAGGTTCACAGCACTGTTCTCGAACCTTATCGCTAACGCAACCTCACCCCACTCCAGTGCTACCAAACCACCTGTAATTCTTCAACTGAATATTGCTGCCAGATACACCAGCTGCCTGGCAAACTCCTCTTCCGTCAAGACACAGCTGAAATCCTCTTTCTCCTCCAAAGCATTCCCATATTTGCATTTTTGTTCCTCTCTTTTACTACAGTGTGCATTTCCTAAATACAAAGTCCTCAAGGCAACACTTATCTTTTTATCCTCAGGCTTGGCAAAAAGCAGCTTACTAAGAACTCAGTAAATGTCAACTGACAGAATTACTAAGCCACAATTCAGTAAATCTGCTCGTACCATATAAAACAATATTGGCCCATCATCAAAAGGCACAACTTGCCAGGTTCGGTGGCTCAGCCTGTAATCCCGCACTTTTGGGAGGCTGAGGTGAGTGGATTGCCTGAGCCCGCGGGTTCGAGACCCGCCTGGGCAGCGAGACCTCATCTCTACAATAAATCAAAAAATCAGCCGGGCGTGGTAGCGCATGCCTGTAATTCCGGCTACTCGGAAGGCTGAGGCGGAAGGATCGCCGGAGCCCAGCAGGTCGAGGCTGCGGTGGCTGGGCGACAGAGTGAGACTCCAACTCAAAAAAAAAAAAAGGCACAACTCGAGGTTGTTTTCCATCACCAATAATGAATGGTGCACGTCTCCATTCTATCCCATCCCCAAAACTCATGAATTCAGTATAATTTGTACCTTCATTACCAGCTAATCATACGCCCATTAGCAAAGACACAAAACAAACCCACATAGTATCAAAACCTCTTTGTGACACGAACAAATGGTCAAACCAATAAGGCATGTAGAAGATGAGGAAAAAAATATCACTTAAAAAGCTTTGAAACCATTCCTATTTAAGCATGTGAAATGAATGAAAATCACATAATTCTGGACAGAGTCATCTTTGCATCTCTAGGTGTCTACTAACAGAGGGCACGCAAATGCCCACCTTTAGAAAACTCGTGTCACGGTCAGTTTTGGCCAAAGAGCAGATTATGCCGGGTATTAGGTACCCCAAGCACATAATCTGATTTTGTGCTGGATTTGAGGCCTTTGGCAAACAATGGGAAGAGTAACATTTTCCTTTTCTCCTATATCTGCCTCAGCGTGTTTAGAACATAATGTGCTTTAACAAGTCTTGTCACAAGGCGCAATGTGTTGAGGACATCTTCACATTTCATCCTAGAATAACTGAGTCTTTACAGTTATCTTCAAGTTGCTTCACCCATGTAACTTAATCCAAGGGCTTTATTATCTGCACTGTACAGACGGGGAAAGAGAAGGGAAGGAAGGATATAAAATGACTTGGCTGAAGAGGCCACAGCCAGGCACTAAAAGAACCTTCATTTTAACTATCAGTTCCTAATCCTTCTCAAAGAACCATTTTGTTTGAGCAACTTTCATTGACAGCAAGAAGAATAGAGTGCTTTCCTTACTTGTTTGGTTTGAATGAATAACTGAAACTTCCTTGGCCTGCAGGTTGACAGCTCTATAACAGAGATCTGATAAAGTTTTGCAACTGGATTCAAGTTCCCTAAATCTACTTTTAACAACTTCTAAATTTTACAACTGCTTGACCTACACTCTAAAGGCATTTGCCTTTCCAGATCTCGAATTCTTCGTGAATTTTCTTCAGTCTCCTAAATGTGTCAAGTCATACCCACCTTTCCAGCTCAAAATCCAATTATCAGGCTGCCACAATTTTTACCTAACCCACAGTGAGCAAATCCCTCCTGAACCACGAAGGGTTCCACGGCACCCATCATTCGCAGCCAACTAATCCCTAGACTCTGATCCGAACTGTTGGGAGAGCCCAGGGATTTCAAAGCCCAAGAAGCCCCCACCCTTACACTTCTGGCCCACCCTCTTCTAATCCTCAACCTATCACAGGGTCCAGATTCAACAAGAACTTGACCAGCGTGGCTCGTAATGGCAGTGTGGCATTCACAACCATGGACCCTGCAAAGGGGGGAATAATCCAAAGATTCCCGTGTTCTACGTGCTGAGAGCAAATTATTTAGCAGATCCCATTTCCAGGGCCCATGCGATGTGCCTGGCGGTTCGCACGGGCTCGAAAGGGGGTGCAGGGAGCTCCCGATTCGGCTGTCGTTGACCATAAAACCCTAAACCCAAATATTTCCACACATGGCTCTCTCTCGGATGACGTCAGTTCTTCCCCTAGACTTTTAACCAGACCACTATCGGGGGGCTCTCTTGCCCCGCAGGGGCCCCGGGCCACCCGACCACGCATTCTAACGACCGCCTCCTGCGGCGGGCACGAGCCCCACCCCCGGCCCCGCACGCCCCACGGCCTC
>NW_007252147.1:418338-469761 GCF_000164805.1 Carlito syrichta
CCGGAGCCCGGCGCGCTGCGGGCGCAGCTGCGGCTGCAGCACCTGTTACGCCCCGTGGTTCACCCGGCCCGGCCCGCTCCCCGCCCCCTCCTGACGGCTGCCGCGGTCGGGCCCGGGGCTCTGCGGGGGCAGGGGTCGGGGCAGCCTCGGCGCACGATTTCCCGAGCCCCCTTCAGCCCAGGACCCATCCTGGGAACAAAAGTGAAGCTCCCAGGAGAGCCACGTGCGTTTCCCAAAGTGGAGGAAAAGCCAGAAGCAGCCGACACCCCGAATTAGGTCAGGCCCCGGGGAAGGGGGGGTGTTCAAGCGTCGGGAGTAGTGGCTGCAAACAACCAGCCGGGAGAAAGTTACACGTGAAATCAGGGCAAGGAAACCGACATAGGCAGAAGACAGCCGGCAAAGGAGAGACGGTAAGGACTTGCAGTGGTGGACTGGAAGTCCGCGCAAGAAGTTCCCACACCCACCCAGAACAATACGCGCAAAGAAAATGTATGCCTGCTGCACCGTGGCCGGGCCAGGCCGGCTCCTCCTCCGTTCCATGTCCGCCTAAAATTCTCCTGGGAAGGAAAGAGGCCGGCGAGAGGAAAGAGATCAGATGGAGAAATCACAGGCATATGAGTTGGCTTATGAACACAAAGATGTGCTTTGATGGATTGTGTGTGTGTCTGTGAAGCTGGGGGATTTACTCAAAAGGGAAAAACAGGTTTGTCGTTTTAAGGAGGCTCCTGGGAGCACTTCGAAATCAAAACAGTATGAAAGGAACAAAAAGTATTAGCATCTGAAAAACAAGAGAGGGAAAAGCGCCTTCCTCCCAATGTACACACACATTCCCAATCCTGGATGAAAGATCAAAGCAAGAAAAGGAGCAGGCATGGTAACAACTTCAGGGCTCAAGCAAATGCTCGTTTTTGCCTTTGACCTAAGCACTCAGGACAGGCCCTACTGGATGCTGCTGAGTATAGCCAGGGCCCATCATTGTAAGGATGATTTTAGTGCAAGACTGATGGCATTACTGCCAATGATTATCTTGCTCTCTAATTCATACTACCGATGGGGGTTCGGGGGCACCCTTGCCCCCAAGAGGAGTTTTGAAGTTTTAACTGTCCACCCCCTAAAATACCACACCTCTTCCTATCTCAAGAAGCGACTTACTTTGACAGTTTTTCTTTGAAATAGCACTTACGGCTTTATTTTGACCACGTCTCTTCCTCAAAGTCAAAGAGGGAAAGCTCACTCTGATTAGCCAGAAGAGTTGAGATCAGTTAGTTCAGTAAGCAATATCTTGTGACTTTACCATGAACAGTCATAGCATAAGAAGGTTTGAGTCAGGCTGAGGTGAACTCTGGAAAGCTTAGCCCTGTCCAGCAGTCCCAGGGATGAAGGTCTGTCTGAATAAACCAGCAGTTCTCAACCTTTTGGTCTCAAGACCTCTTTCCACTCAAAATTATTGATGACCCTGAAGAACTTTAGTTTATGTGGTTTAATCTACTAATATTTACCATACTAGAATTAAAACTGAGAAATTTTAAAAGTTATAATTTTTTAAAAATAAGAATAAAAATTAATATCTTAAGCCGGGCTCTGTGGCTCAGCCTGTAATCCCACGCCTTTGGGAGGCTGAGGTGAGTGGATTGCCTGAGCTCGCGGGTTCGAGACCCGCCTGGGCAGCGAGACCTCATCTCTACAATAAATCAAAAAATCAGCCGGGCGTGGTGGCGCATGCCTGTAATTCCGGCTACTCGGAAGGCTGAGGCGGAAGGATCGCGGGAGCCCAGCAGGCCGAGGCTGCGGTGGCGGGGAGCAGCCAATGCACTCCAGTCTGAGCGACAGAGTGAGACTCCAACTAAAAAAAAAAAAGATTAATATCTTAGCATAAGTTGAATATTTTGATAAAAAATAACTATACTTCTGAAAAATTAGTAAAAATAATGGTATGACATAAAACTTAACCCATATTCTTAATGTGTGATGCAATAAAAGGCATTTGGATTTTCATATCTGCTTCTGCATTCAATTTGTTGTGCTATTTCAGGTAGCCTCTGGAAAACTCCTCTATACACTTGAGAGAATGAGAGTGAAAAAGGCAGATGATAACTTCGTATTATAATAAAAATAGTTTTAACCTTGCAGATTCTCTGAAAGGGTCTTGGAGACCTGCCTCCCCAGGGCTCTGCAGATTTTTGAGACCCACTGGTCTACACTTATCTCTGTACTTGTTGCTTTTTGTCAATGACTGGTTAAGGAGGCGAGCATGTGACCTAACATGAGGTCACATGGGGGGAAGCTTCAGGGGAAGAGCTTTATTCTGAAAGACCTTAAGGAGATGTATATTCTTACCTCTTGACTTAGACGGTCCCCAGCATGCTAGGCATATTTGGAGCTGTGATGGCACATTCAGCAATCATGAGAGAAAAGCGAGAAAAATACAGGCATACCTCAATTTATTGCACTTTGATATACTGCGCTTTACAGATACTGTGTTGTTGTTGTTGTTTTTTTACAAGAGAAAGGTTTGTGGCAACCCTGCTTCAAGCAAGTCTGTTGGTGCCATTCTTCCAACAGCATGTGCTCACTTCGTTTTCTTTCTGTGATTTTTGATGTTACTATTGTAATTGTTTTGGTGCACCACAGACCGTGCCCTCACGTGATGTAATAAAAAAATGTGTATGTTCTGACTTCTCCACTGACTAACCAATCCTCCATGTCTCTCCGATTCCTCAGGCCTCACCATCCTGTGAGACACAACAAAATTAAAATTAGACCAGTTAATAACTTTACAATGGCTGGGCGTGGTGGCTCATGCCTGTAATCCCAGCACTTTCGGAGTCTGAGGCGGAAGGATCACCTGAGCCCAGGAGGTTGAAGTTTCAGTGAACTGAGATTGTGCCTGGGTGACAGAGTAAGAACCTGACTCAAAACAAAACAAAACAAATCCTACAGTGGCTTCTAAGTGTTCAAGTGAAGAGTCCTATCTCTCTCAAAATCAAAAGCTAAAAAACGATTTAGCTTAGTGAGGGGGACATGTCAAAGACCCAGAAAAGCTGAAAGCTAGGCCTCTTGACTAAGCAGCCAAATTGTAAGCATAAGAGAAAGTTCTTGAAGGAAATTAAAAGTGCTCCTCCCTTGAACACAAGCATGATAAGAAAGCAAGACAGCATTACTGCTGATATTGAGAATGTTTCAGTGGTTTGGCAAGATCAAACCAGCCACAACGTTTCCTTGAGCAAAAGCCTAATCCAGAACAAGACCCTGAATCTCTTCTAGGAAGTCTGAAAGAGATAATAACAAAGCTGCAGAAAAAAGAGTTTGAAACTAGCAGAAGTTGCTTCATGATGTTTAAGGAAGAAGCCCTCTCTACAACGTAAAAGTGCAAGGTGAGTCAACAAGTGCTGTTGGAATAGCTGCAGCAAATTATCTAGGTCTACCTTAGATACTTGATGAAAGTGACTACATGGAACAGATTTTCAACATAGACCAAAGCAGCCTTATATTGGAAGATAATGCCATCTAGGACTTTCCTAGCTAGAGAAGTCAGTGTTCTGGCTCCAAAGCTTAAAAGAACAGGCTAACTCTAGTGAGGGGCTAATGCAGCTGGTGAAGCTTCATTTCAAAAATCCTAGCACCCCTAAGAATTATGTTAAATGATTCTACCTGTGCTCTATAAATGGAGCAACAAAGTCTGGCTGACAGCACATCTGTTTATAGCATGGTTTACTGAATATTTTAAACCCATTGTTGAGATCTACTGCTCAAAAACATTGTTTCTTTGAAAATATTATGCTCATTTGGCAATGCACTTGGTCACTCAAAAGTTCTGATGTAGATAAGCAAGGAGATGAATACTGTTTTTAAGCTTGCTAACACAATGTTCATTCCACGGATCCAGAAGTAATTCTGACTTACGGGAATTACTTGAGAATTACATTTCATAAGACTGTAACTGCTATACATAGTGATTTCCCTGATGGACCTAAGTAATGTCAATTGAAAACCTTCTGGAAAGGATTCCCCATTCTAGATGCCATTAAGAACATTCATGATTCATGGGAGGAGATCAAAATATCTACATTAACAGGAATTTAGAAGAAACTGATTCCAAACCACACGGATGACTTTGAGGAGTTCAAAACTCCATTGGAGGAAGTAATTGCTGAGATGGTAGAAATGGCAAGAGAACTAGCATTAGAAGTGGAGCCTGAGGATGTGACTGAATTGCTGCCGTCTCATGATAAAACTTGAAAAGATAAGTTGCTTCTGATGAATGAGCAGAGAAAGTAGTGTTCTTAGGTGGAATCTACTCCTGCTGAAAATGCTGTGAACACTGTTCAAATGACCACAAAGGATTTAGACTATTCCACAAACTTAGTTGATAAACCAACAACAGGGCTTGAGAGGATTAACTCCAGTTTTCAAAGAAATTCAACTGTGGGCAAAACGCTATCAAATGGCATCACATGCAACAGAGAAATCTTTCATTAACTTTCCCAGTGTCTTATTTTAAGGAATTTCCACAGCCACCCCAGCCTTCAGCAACCACCACTCTGATCCATCAGGAGCCATCAACATCGAGGCAAGACCCTTCCCCAGCAAAAAGATAACTCACGGAAGTTTCCAATGATCATTAGCATTTTTAGCAATAAACTATTTTAAAATTAATGCGTGAACTTTTAAAAAAGACGATGCTTCCTCTTAGTGTCTTTATCATGGCACTTTTCCCCTTTGTGAGGCCAATCTGACAACATTACTTAAAACTGGAACTCAATTCCAGCTTTCCAAATCTCTCTTGCCTTGCTTATACAATCATCAGCCATAATGGATAATTTATTTATTTCAATTGATTATTTGTTTGATCTATCTCCCTTCACTAGAATGCAAGCCCAGCAGGAAAAAAAAGATTCTACCTGCTTTGTTCATTAATATATCCCCAGCACCTGAAACTGGGGATACTTTGGTTGCCGGGTACTTTGTGGTTGGTGCCCAGTAGTTATTTGGTGACTGAATAAGTTTATAAGTTCAAATAAATTTTTTTAAAATTTCTAAATAAGCAACTTAGGAGGCTGTATACATAGTCCAGTGATGCCACTCAAAAGGTACCACACCAGTACGCACTGAATTTGGTGAAAATAATTCTTTCTTTGAGAATAACTTTGATTTGGGGGATAATCCAAAAGTCATTCAAAGCCAAATCTGATGAACATATTCTGGAGCAAAATGTTAAAATGCTAAACCTGTGTTCTCCTACTGAGTTACCACATTTCGGTGGGTTGGAAAAGGTCAAATAAACAATTTTCTAAGACAGTAAGCTGACTCTGAACATACTTTCAGTGAGGAGTTCTGAAGATGTACACCAATGACTAGTTGCAGAATAAGTATTGCATATCACCATTTTGTTTTTTTTTAAATAAAATATATTTCTATATGCCTGTATGTGTGAATGAATGTCTTCCAACCTGTCTGAAGATTTCCATTTTTGTTGCCATTACTAAAGTCATCTTTCAAAAATGAAAATCAAATTCAGTGCCCCCACTCCTTTCCCCATTTAAAAGCCTCCAATGGCCTCACATTGCGTTTAGTGTGAAATTGAACTTCCTGTCCAATCATGCCAGGTAAGATCAGGCCCCAAATGTCACCCCCCTCTGTGAACTCTCTCTTTAGTACACAAAGCTCCTGTCATAAAGGCCCCCTTATCATTGGTCTAGTCCTTTGGCCCTTTGTACTTGCTATCTAGTATACTTGGAAGGCTCTTCCTGTAAAGGTTCAAGCTTCTGATTCTTTTCTTTTTCTTTTTATTTTTTTGAGTTAGGGTCTCACTCTGTCGCCCATGCTAGAGTACAGTGTATTATCACGGCTCACCACAGCTTTAACCTTTCTGGGCTCAGGCGATCCTTCCACTTCAGCTGCCCGAGTAGCTGGAACCACAGGCACATGACACCAAACCCAGCTAATTTTTTATTTTTTTGTAGAGACAAGGTCTCAAACTCCTGAACTCCAGCAATCCTCCTGCCTCAGCCTCCCAAAGTGAGGCATGAGCCACTGCAGCCAGGCTTGAATCTTTTCTTATCCTTCAGAACCCACCTGCATACAGGGTGCCAAAAAAAATGTATACACATTTTAAGAGATGTCATCTATGTATTACTTTTTGAAGTTGAATTATGGTAGCAATGTGTAGTATGATGTTCACTCAAAAGATAGTGTTAATCAAATGAATGCTAATGTCACCATGAGACAGACAGGCAGACAGGCAATTTTAATACAGTTTTTTCCTTTCTTAAAATGTGTTTACATTATTTTGGCATCCTCTGTATATAAAGCAACCTTCTCGGGCATGGTTTTATCTACGTGTATTATTTATTTCTTTGTTGTGATATTTTTCCTCCTACTAAAGCACAAGCCCTACGAAGGATGGAGCCTTGATCATGTCTGCCTCTATAAGCTCCTGGGTGTCTGCTCTGAAGGATTGCTAACCACATTGTCAGTGGCGAGACTGAGAAGGAGCGGAAAGGCACATTCGTGTTACATTTTATTACCTTCTTTTATATATGAATTTTTGTGAGGATGTATTTTTTATTGTGATTTTTTTTTGAGTTGGAGTCTCACTCTGTCACCCAGGCCGGAGTGCAGTGGCATGCTCACGGTCACCACAACCTTGATCTGCTGGGCTCAGGCAATCCTTCCACCTCAGCCTTCCAAGTAGCTAGAACTACAGGTGTGCACTACCACTTCCAACTTACTTTTTGTTTTATTGTAGAGACGAGGTCTCACCAAGTTGCCCAAGCTGGTCTCCAACCCCCGGGCTCAGGCAATCCACTCACCTCAGCTTCCCAAAGGCGCGGGATTACAGGCTGAGCCACCGAGCCCGGCTTATTATTGTGATTTTTAAATATTTTAATTCTACTGAAATACACAGGCTCTGACTATAATACGCATTATGTTAATAACCCACCCTTTATTCTATATGTTCCTCAGAAACAAATGTTTCAAATATCCCAGCAAGTATTCAGGCCATAGGGCTTCTAATAACATGCATATTCAGATTTAGAGAATAATGAGTCCACTTATAAAGGCTTTCTTCTGTGATGCATACCATCTGGGTTATTTCAATAGCAGCTACAATTTCTGGATCTGGTAGAGAACATTTCTTGTTAGGGCCTGCATGCTGTAACAGATGAGAATCTGAGCTGAGTCACCTCTGCCTGATGGCCCCACTTTCATTAATTCTGTGTTCTGGCCAGGACAACCTCTCCAGAGATGGCAGGGTGGATAACGAAAACTTGATGGATACTGTGCCGGGCACGTTCATCTCCATGGCCTCATTTATTCACTAGATCAGTTTAAGACTGTTTGTAGTTAATGGCAAAATAGTATGAGACAGAGTCCAAAAGAATTGAGAGTCCTCCAATGGGCTAGAATTATCAGGAAGTACTCCATGGGAGAGAGAGAGAAAAAAAAACGACTAGAGCCTTGGGGGCAATCTTCACTCTGGAAGCCTGACAACAGTCCTCCAAGTTAAAAAAGCTCAGAGACCAGAGCACCAGACCTGCTTCCTGACTTTTAAAACATGGCCTTAGACTTAGCTAGGCTTGGCTCCTCTGACCATCTGAGTGAATCTCTACCTCTTGCTGCATTTCCAAAGATGAGTCATTTCTGGCCAAACCTTTTGGATCTAGGCCAGTAGTAACAGAAGTTGAAATGATGGTGCCTGCCACTTACAAAGTGCTGGCTGAGTCTGCAGAAAAAACAGACCGCTGCTGTTCACTGCTCCCCCGACTTCCACCGGGTGGAAATCCCCCGAAAAGCAAACTGTCCCTCCTCCCTCCTGTCATTTCCCCATGCCCCCACCACCCCCACCCTGCCATAAACAAACACAGGGATCAGCAGACAAATGCCAGGACGTTCCATTCTCAACTTTTAGAGTTTTGTCTTATCTGCTGAATGTTTTGCCCTACGATTCCTTTTTGAAAGGACACTTTCTGAGTAAGAACACCTGATGAATCGTATCAAGGGCTAACACCCTGGTTCCTAATTCTCCCTTTGTCTCCAAAGTGATTTATTAATTTTAAAATATGTTGTGCCAAACTTGATTATACATAAACCATTCAAGAAGCTGATAAGGTATTATCATAGAACGGTAGCCAGGTTCCAACCAGAGTCGTTTTCAAACTGTATTTCCAAGAGAGAAGCATACCTCCTTTAGAAAATGCAGTGTGCACACATGCAAAACATGGGCATACACACACACACACACACACACACACACACACAATTGGTAATTATGTTGAGCATTCTGAGGACTGTCCTAAATTCTGATAGACCACTTGAACCATGCTAACTTGGGTTTTTGGCACAAATTCATCTTCTCCAGTATCCAATTATATCAAGTATAATATGACTTTTATAGACTTAGTAAAAACTTGCAGGGTCTCATCACACAACCTATAACATTTCACTTTTTCAAATATCATCATCAAACACATCTCCTCTCAGATCTCTCCTCCAGTTCCCTTGTTTTTGCTCAAGTCTCTCTTCCCTTCCAGTACACACACACATACACACACACATACACACACTCTCTCATAGGCACCCCTATCCTTGCTGCCTTCAGAGTCAGCCTCCAAACCTTTCTCATACAGAGCAATTTAGCTCAGTCTACTCTACTAATTTTGCAAATTTAAACCAGGAGCCTTAGCTCAGCCAACAAAGAATGCTCCAAGGAAGTGGGGAGACTCTTATCGACCCCAAATATTTTCCTGTCATACTGAAATCTGTTAAAAAATAACAGACCACAAAGATCCAGCATCAACTTGAATCATTTGAACTGATTTAATTATCTATCTAAGCACCCTTTTATTTCACATAGTGCTAGTCTCCCTTCTACTATTTGAAATTGACCTCAGTGGTTTAATGAATAGTTATTGAATGGTAGGTTCTATGTGCCAAGCATTGAGGAATATAAGATAAGATCTCTGCTCACAACAGGAACTCGGTCTCCTAAGAAGACAGAATATTGACAGTATAAGTATCACAGGGAAGAAGTATAGTGTGCCATAGCCATGTGAGTCAGGCTGCCTGAGCTGAAATCTTAGCTCAGTCACCAGATCCATGTTGACATCACCGAATTCCCAGTCCAACCTGGATCCACCTTTTTCTGTGCATTTTGTTAAGTAAACAATAAGTGCTTTGTGTTCTAAGCCACTATTTGGTTGTCTGTTACTTGCAGCCAAAAGCATCTCTTCTGATTCACTGAAAAAAGAACTATCATGAAGTGACTGGGGGTATGAGATTTCAATTTATCAGTACAAATATGCTCAAGTGTCCCAAGTAGAAACAGTCAGGTGAGCAAAAAAAGTCAGAAAGAAACGAAGTACAGAAGTTATTTACAAAGCTCTGATTGAATGAAATAATTAAGAAGCAGGAAAAGTGTGGCACTGTTTATGCTTTGTATTATCATACCTAAGGTGTTATTAGACCTAAGGTATAAACATTTTTCTGAATCTTGTTTTTTCTTCACTAATTTAATTACAAGAGAAAAACTGAAGCATATTAATAAATACAACTTTTCCCAAAATGATTTTATGCTGCTCTGAACTTTTCAGGCCACAGCACTGTTTTCTTGTTAGTACTTGCTTTATGGAGTAGATATTTTCCAGGAAACGTCATGTAAATAATGTATTTATAAATCAAATCACATTCTAAATGTACTAGTGAAGCTAGGTGTTTAAAAGAAAACTATGCAAAATCTTTCTGAATGATAAATAACGCCTTTGTAAAACAAATTCTCGTTTATTTATTCAGTAAGATCAGATGTTAATATGCTGGATTTTTTTTTTCTCTCTTCAATTTTTTTTTTTTTAAAGTGATATGGGGTACAATTCAGGATTAGGTATACAGGCAGTCATCATACAGGCTGGATTTTCTTAAAAGAGTTTTACCTATCATTTAAAACCAAAATTGTGTGCAATTATTTTAATTTTAATTGGTTTTCTATAATATGAGTCACACGACAGAAGGCTAGAAAGTTGCCATCAACCAAACAGTTCATATGTTTTTACTCTGAAATTGGCAATTCAACGTTATTTTGAAATTTACATTTGATTTTATTATTTATATTTCACTAAGCCAAGTTTCTTTTTCTGCATTCTCAGTGAAGAAGTCACCTAGAGGCTTGGTTCCTGATGAATTTTCTGCTTTGTACACCTCTATTAATTATGTCATCAAATAATTGCTCAAATTGAAGTATGGCTCTCTACACTGGGTAAAACACGCACATAAAATTTCAGATTTGAAAAACATTGACATCAGTTCAAATCTAGTATTGATTTACAATAACAGCTTAGGACAAACCCATATGTGAATCTGCCTGTCCCTTTAAGAAGAAAAGCAATCATCCTGATTGCTGGGCTCTCTTGGATTTATTTGATCTCAGCAGCTGTTCCTGAAGACAGTGTTATTCAGATGAGGGTTTTCAAGCTCTCTGTTGTGTTTTTCCATGTATTGTATAGCTATCAAGCATAAAAACCAAATTTAGAATGAGGTGAGGGGTGGGGACACTAAGAAATACTGGAGAAATAAAATAATATTGGGAAAGCGCTAACTTTCATTTAACAAAGATAAAACTGGCGAGAGAACTTGATCTTCCTGAAGCCCTGGTAACATTAGCAAGGCAAAACCCCTGAACCTCCAAGCACTGAAAGTTGGATGATATATTTAGTACAAAGTGTGTGTGGGTGGGCGTTGGGAGTAGTATCCGAAATGGAAATCATGGCAATTTCTGTGGTTATAGAAGATGAGGAAAGAACATATTGAACACTTCTTGCCACTTTGGAAATATGCATATCGTAAATTTTGCTTAACATGTGCTACTTTGGTCTAGAAAGAATGATTTTACAGCTCATATACCTCCTTTTTCATGTATTTTTGTTTCATTTGGTTTTCCAGAGACATAGTTGTTGAGAGTGGAAACTTTGGGTAAGAATCTTGGCTCTGCCACATACTGTGGAAACTTGTAATTTTGTTTAGTTTACAGATTAAACCAGTGAGCGTAGGTAATAGTAAAGTATTTATCAAACTTTATATATTTGGAGGTTATTGTCCTAATTGTTATGTCATATATAGTCATTTCTTAATACTTATGTTAATGATTTATTGAGTGATTATTACTTGTCAAGCACTGTTCTAAGAGCTTTGCACATTATTAGCTCACTTAAGCTTCACAACAACTCTAGGAAGTAGGCATTATTATTGCCTTTATTTCCAGAAGAGGAATTAAACAGGGAGAGGTTAAATAATTTGCCCAAGATTATATGAAAGAAGGACCCCCAAAAATCAGAATTTATCGATAAAAAATCTATGTATTTATTCTTACACCACTTCAATCGCCTTCAAAGTACTCTCCGTTTGATGCAATACACTTCTTGAGACGCTTTTTCCACTGCTCAGAACGACTTTTGAACTCATCTATTTTGATGCCTTTTAGTGCTTCTGCCATTTTTTGTTTGACTTCTTCCACAGTGGCAACACTTTTCCCTTTGAGGACTTTTTTTATCCAGGGCAACAAAAAAATGTTGCTCAGGATGAGACCAGGTGAATCGGGAGGGTGGGGCATGGCTGTCATGCCAGTTTTCATCAAAAAGTGCTTGAACACTCAGCGAGGTGTGGGCAGGTGTGCTTGTAAATCCCTCATTATGAAATCGGGCAAACGCTGAAAGAATCCAAAAAAAAAAAAGAAACTCACTGGAGCCAAAGCAACCTCTCACAACTTAACAAAATTGATGAGTTCAAAAGCTGTTTTGAACAGTGGAAAATTATTATCTTGGGCAAATTATTTAACCTCTCCGTGTTTAATTCCTCTTCTGGAAACAAAGTCAATAATAATATCTCACAACAACACTGATGCCGATGAGTTCCCAGAACACTTACCTGGCAGAGAAAGTCTGTATAAGGGGACTGCCCTCCAAAAAATAATTCCATTTTTTTTGGTCCCCATCTCGTATATATAGTTAGTCAATTTCAGAGCCCTCCTCCCACCTATCACATCATTACCAATCATTAATCTCTGTTACTCTCCCGTCATTTTTATTCAAAAGACTGACGATTCAAAGTCCCTCCCCACACAGGCCTCCAACCCCCAGCCCAGGCTACATGAAGACTATCTTCCAGTGGTGCAGAGGAGGATAGTTTTCAGTGAATACCACACCCTTGACTTCTTCTTCCTGAAACTGACCTGCCTGAGAGCGTGCTCTTGGTCTCTTCAGTCCCCTTTCACCATTGCCATTTTCTCACTTGACAAAAAGCCATTCTTCTCATGGCTCTCACAACTTTGGGGCATTGTCTCCAGGTGCACAAAACACAGAACGTTCAAAGCCTGTGCTGACCTTGAGAAAGGGAATGTCTATGATGATGGGGAAAAACATTGTCACCTGACAGAGCATTAAAAATAATGTATATCATAGATCATTGCATGATGTTGGGCATTCAGTTGGAAGGAATTTACAGAGTTGAGTAACACAGTTACAACAAATTCCTCCCATTCCTTTCTCCTCATTTATGCAAGCAAAGTACCTCAGCATTTATATCTACAAAGACAGTGTCAAACACATGAATAGAATTGGGAAGGACCTCTATTTCCCTCTAGCTAGAAAATGTATTCATCCACCACTACACTGGGAAAGAACAAGCTCCTTTCACGGCATTAACACATGCATTTTCAATACAATTTTATTTTTTAAAATTTATTAATTTGTGATATAGTTGCTGTTTGATAAACTGTACTAATAATAATTATAGGATAGCTCCACCCAGAGACATTTTAACACTTCAAACTTTAGAGTCACAGGAAAGTAAAATTACATAAATACGTAGTTATAACATGTCTGGTGCGAAAAATGATATAATGATCGATACAATGTTTTCCAGCATGAAATATGCAACACAATAACATTCTGTAGGGGAAATGCAGTGAAAATATGAGTTCCAGAAGGAAAGGAAACAATGCAAATTTTCTGATTGTTAAAGAAAAGCTGATTCATGTATGTTTAAAATGAATAATGTTGGGTAACAAATCACTGTGGGATTCTTTGGGATAAATTTGAAAGAGTGAGTTAACAGCTTTATTTTAAAATACGAATTGCGATACACTGGAAATAACACGCTTTGCAAACTTGTGATGAAAAATTATACTGTAGGTGGCAACATAAAAATATGGAAGAAATACACCGTTTTTCAAGTTTTTTCAACTGAGGGATGTGGGCGAAAAAATATCTGAAGACCACTGAGCTTGAAGACCCCAGAAGGTCTCCCCAGGATGCTTACAGTCTGGTCCACGCAATCATCTGCACACATATTTAACATAGAAAAGCACAACTCCCATCTGAAATAACATGCCATTTGGTCACTGCTTTGAATGCCCTGGGCATCTAGCAAAGACAAATGAGAACTGAGAATTTAGCTGTCCCAGGCACTTTTTTCTTATGATATCCTTCTCTCTGAAGACACCATGTAACTATGTCTACCATATCATGTGTATTTCAGGAAAACCATAACACACACACAGCTTTTACGATTAAAAAAAGTCTTAAGATTTCCCCGTGAGGTTGTTGTCAGTCTATGCCTGGCCTGTAAGCTACTTAGGATGTATATTTCCTTCCTTCCTTCCTTCCCTACCCTCTCTCTCTCTTTTTCTTTCTTTGTCTCTCTTTCTTTCTTTCCTCTCTCTCTCTCTCCCTCCTTCCTTCCCTCTCTCTCTTTCCTTCTTTCTTTGTCAGATTCTCACTCTGTAGCCCAGGCTGGAGTATAGTGGCATGTTCATGGCCACTGATCCTTCCGCCTCAGCCTTCCAAGTAGCTGGAAACACAGGCATGTGCCACCATGCCCAGCTGATTTTTTTTGATTTATTGTAGAGACACGGTCTTGCCACGTTGCTCAGCCTGGTCTCAAACCCCTGAGCTCAGGCGATCCTCTCACCTCCGCCTTCCAAAGTGCTGGGATTATAGGCGTGAGCTGCTGCACCTGGCCTCTTTCTTTTTCTTTTTTCTGATTAGAAAATATAGTTTATCTAAAAACAAAATTAGAGAAAGGGAGAAAGAAAGAGGAGATTCACCTCCCCAAGGCAGGGGAGGAGGCCAAAGCCAGGAAACATGGCCAGGATGTATATTTTCCAAACCCAGATTTAGGACCCATAACCTGATATGCAAAAATGTTCTTTGGAGGTTAAACTGGCAGCTCACTGGAATTAGAAATTTCCTGAAAATCCAACGCCTTAGGTCAAAATAAGTAGATATAATTCGTATCATTTCTGCTATCTTAGTGTGAACGCCTGATAACTTACTCTGGTGCCAACATGTATTCTGGAAAGTTTGGGCTTTCATTTTATGATGTTACTAATTAGTCATGAAATCCTTAATAAATAAGTCCCCTGGGCTTCAGTTTCTTCATCTGTTAAATAAACAAGAGCACTTACATATCTTTTGTTTCCCTGCTCTTTCACGAGTCTACACACCTCTCTGAGCCCCGCCTAGCTACCAGCACCTTGTAAGGGCTGGAGGCACAAAACGATGAGGCTAGCTCCTTCCTTCACGGTGCTTGTAGGCTATGAGGATAGGACTGCCTGCCTGTTTGCAGATACAGTGTAAAGTGATAAACGCTGCAATGACATAATGTGGAAGGCACAGTGGTGGCTCAGTAGAACAAATGTCACTGTTACGGAAAACTTTACAGAGGAGGAGTCACTTGACTTTATCTGGTTTTGGATCCATCTGATACTTTACAATTTTTGTAAATTCCAATACTTTGCAAAAAGAGGTAGGCCAGGTACAGTGGCTCACGCCTGTAATCCCAATACTTTGGGAGGCTGAGGAGGGAGGAGTTCAAGGCCAGCTTGGGCAAAACAGTGAGATATTGTCGCTATAAAAAATACGAAAATTAGCCAGAAGTGGTGACGTGTGCCTACAGTCTCAGCTACTTGGGAGGCTGAGGTGGAAGGATCAGCTGAGTTCAGGAAGTTGAGACCAACCTGTGCAGCAGAGTAAGATCTCATCTCTACAAAAAAATTAGCCAGGTATGGTGGCACACGCCTGTAGTCCCATCTACTAGGGAGGCTGAGGCGGGCAGGGACGGGTGGCGGGGTTAGCTGGAACCCAGGAAGTCGAGGCTGCAGTGAGCTGTGATTATACCACTGCACTCCAGCTTGGGCACCAGAGTGAGAGACCCTGACCAATATAAAGAGGTGTGTGGGGGGGAGTAATATAAAATTCAAAAAGTACAAAAGGGCATGCCGTGAGAAGCTTCCCTTTTGTCCCTACCAAGCTGCCCAGTTTCCTTTTTCAGGAACAACCAGGGCTGCCATTTTCCTGTATATTCTCTCAGAGATTTGAATTATATCTCAAAAAAATTGTGTACAAGATAATAAAGTGAAAAAGAAGAGACTGGGCATTGCAGACAAAGAGAACAGCAGGAGCCTGTTGGGAGTCGCAGCCCGAAGGTTATCTTCCCTTCCCATACTAAGGAGTTTGGATCTTATCTGGAAGCATTAAGCAAGCCATCATGGACCAGAGCAGAGGAGGTGCCTGACTAAATGAATGATTCACAAAGAACACTCTGGCAGAAATGTGGAGGATGGATTAAAGAGAGAGGCAAGATCAGCAAGAGAGACCAGTGAGGAGGCAATGGTAATAGTCCAAGGAAGAATTAGTGAGGACCTAAATCAAGAAAGAGCCGGTGTGGACTGGAAGAGAAGCTGATGGGAGTTGCGCAGGAAGAAAGATGGGCAACATTCTTGAATCAACCAGACTCCCATGAATGTAATTCCTGTTCTCCTTACCTAAGAACCAAATTCCAAGCATAATTAGAATTAAAAAGGAGGTAGCATGGGTACAGAGGCTCACACCTGTAATCCTGGCACTTTGGGAGGCTGAGGTGGGGAGGATTGCTTGAACCCGGGAATTTGAGACCAGTTTGGGCAACATAGTGAGGCCTTGTTTCTACAATAAATACAAAAATTAGCCAGGCGTGGTGACATATACCTATATTCCCAGCTACTTGGGAAACTGAGGCAGAAGGATCACCTGAGCCCAGGATGTTGAGACCAGCCTGGGCAACATAGTAAGACCTCATCTCTACAAAAAAATTAAAAAATTAGCTGGGCATGGTGGCATGAACTTGTAGTCCCAGCTACTTGGGAGGCTGAAGTGGTAAGTTAGCCTGAGCCCAGGAGGTCAAGGCTACAGTGAGCTGTGTGATGACACCCCTTCTTTAAGTGGCCACAAGCGCACCCAGTCTTGTCTTAAATATTTGTCTCAGTGATCTTAAGATGTCCAGGCCTCCCAGGCCAAATTCCATCACTCAAATCCTTATCCCCCTCTGCCATCAGAAAAATCCCTTCCAAGCACAATCCTCTCTGAACCTTCCAGCTAAAAGAAAAATCCTGTTTCCCCTGAGCGCACTGAATTTCCCACCACCTTCATGAGTGGCGACCAGTTTTCCCTCACAATCACTTCCCAGTGGGCCAGAAGGTGATACTGATGCCCATCGTGCTCTACACTGTCACTTCCAAACCATCACCCCTTCCTTGCTCTGCCCCTTCAGGTGCTTTGAAGCTCATGCCCTCAGACTGCTCCACCCTCCAAAACTTCTGGCTGTGGTCCTCTCCCATCCCCCTGGTCACCACTATGCACTTGTTAGAGATGTCAACACCAGGCCTATTGTATGTCTCTTCTCCGTTTTCTTCCAGCACCTATACGGAGTATCCATCCAACCTCACGGCCTCTCTCCATTTCTCAACCTCTTCATTCCCAGAGATCAGTCATTCCCCTTCAGCCACCATCCTCCACGGTTGGTTGCAGACCTTGTCATTTACAACTGTATCCTCTCATTTACCTCCACTTCAAGCATCTCACTTGTATATTTTGAGCTCATACCCCCTCACACCCCAGCTTGAAAACTTCTTCTACCCTATAGGTGCTTTGCTCATTTGACCCTACTGCCTTTTCAGTGTTTGCCCCATCCCTCCTGACCTGGCTTAGATTCCATGGTCTCTTATTGTCATTACTTCTTTAATATGCTCTTTCCTTTCTTGGCCCTGTAACGCGTCCCTTATGTTATCCTTGAAAGAGTCCTGCCAGGCTCAGTGGCTCAGCCTCTAATCCCAGAACTTTGGGAGGCCGAGGCGAGTGGATTGCCTGAACCCGCGGGTTCGAGACCCACCCGGGCAACTTCGCAAGACCTCATCTCTACAATAAATCAAAAAATCAGCTGGGTGTGGTAGCGCATGCCTGTAATTCCAGTTCCTTGGAAGGCTGAGGTGGAAGGATTGCTGGAGCCCAGCAGGTCAAGGCTGCGGTGGCCGGGAGCGGCCACTGCACTCCAGTCTGGGCGACAGAGTGAGACTCCAACTCAAAAAAAAAAAAAGAAATAAGAAAGAGTCTTGACTTTGGTAAGGTCCCCTCTCCACCTTCTCTGCCCTTGCCTCCGAGAGTCTAAATGTGTCTTGAGAGAAGCATGGTGATGCTGGCCCCAAATATTAAGTTGGCCCTCGATGCTGCTTGGCAATCCTTCTGCATTTTCCTAGTCAATGTGTTCTTTGTCTCTCTTAGACTTTTTCACTCCTCCTCCGAACGCCATCACTTCATCAGCAGTGATTCCTAGTTCTCTCAGAAGAATATAAGCAACAGAAGAAGCTCTCACCATCAAATCTCACCCATCCTTCATTTCTTTCTATATACAAGGGGGAACCCCAAAAAACTGGAATAATTTGAGGGCAGGTCCTTTGTAGTACAGGCTTTCCTTGATAGGTAAGTGTTCTAGGGACCCACAGGCATCAGTGTACCGATTAGCATTGTTGGGAGAGGCTGCATTTGACTTCAGTGAAATTTTTTATTTTTATTTTTGGAGATTCTTTCAACTTGTTTGCCCATTTCATGATGGGTGATTTATGAGCTCACCTGCCCACTCTGTACTGAGTATTCAGCAGTATTTGACCAAAACTGGCATGATCCCCATGCCCCATCCTATTTACCTGATCTCACCCGGAGTGACTTTTTGTTTGGTTTCCCCAGATGAAAACAGTCCTCAAAGGAAAATGTTTTGCACATGTAGAAGAAGAGAAACAAAATATGGCAGAAGCTCTAAAAAGGATCAAAATGGACGAGTTCAAAACCTGTCTTGAGCAGTGGAAACATGTCTCAGTAGGTGCATTGCATCAAACAGAGAGTACTTTGAAGGCGACTGAAGTTCAAACATGCAAGAATAAGAACACAATGTTTTATAAACATATTCTGGGCTTTTGGGGTCCCTCCTGTACGGCATTCTGCTCTCCCTTCGGATGTGATAAATGAGCGAGTCGCCTTTCTGCCTAAAACCAACACGCATGCTCTGGATCCCACCTCCTTTCCCTATTCCCACAGTTACTCATTGCTTTCTTAGATCACATGTTCATACATTTCTCTCTTCGTTGAATCACTCCCACCAGCAAACAAACATCATTTTAAATAATCCTCCCTTGACTCTGTATCCTCCAACTGCCACAACATTCTTTTGCTTCCCTTCACAGAAAAACTTCTTAGAAGAATTGTCAGTGTTCAGTGTCTTCACCTCTTTGCTAGTGAGGCCTACATTTCCCCACGGAAACCTCTTTTGTCAAGGTAACGTTGACAAATCCATTGGTCATTTGTTGGTCCGCGTCTTCCCATCTTACTCAGTCTCTGGGCAGCACATGGCACAGCTGACACACTTTTTTCACTTGACTTCCACACTCAGCAATCTTTTGTTTTCCCTGTTTTCTCACTGGTCATTTCTCTCAGTGTTCCTTGCTTATCCTTCTTATATTGACCTCTCGATTTTGGAGCATATGGTAGACACACTCTAAGGTGAGCCTCAATGTTCCATGTCTTGTGTAATACACTCTTCTTGAGTGTGGGTGAAACCTGTGTCTTGCCTCTAGCCCATAAAATACAGCAACAGGGAAGGCACTTTGCAGATATGATTAAAGTCCTAAATCAGTTGAATTTGAGTTGACTGAAAAAAGATTATCTTGAGTGGGCCTGACTGCAATTCTTTTCTAATAATGCTAACCTGAATTCTTTTTAGGCACAAGCTCAGGGGTTATTTTTATGGTAGGATGGGAAATAGGTGAGGGCAAGCAGGGACAGAGAGTTTGAAGAGAGAGAGAAGGATTTAGAATAGCCATTGTAAACAATAAGTTTCACAAGAATGCTGGCTCTTATGGCAGTGGTCTTCATGGAATATCTAGCATCTTCTGAGAAGTTAAACATTCTTAGGCTTTTACTTAATAAAGGATATACTGTAAATAATGGTGGCTTCATCAATGCCCTGTTATCAAATTCCTCACTTTGAACAATTTTAGAGATTGTGGGCCAGGTCCTTTAACTTAAGAAATAACAAACTAACCCTTATACACAGTTTATTTTTATAATATAAATCTTTCCATTGCGGTTTATTTTCTCTATTATCCTTCTAGCCCTGATAGTATCCAAATTACCTATCCTTCAAGCAGAGTCTTGAAAGTAAACAAGGCTTGGATGTTGAGGGTGGAGGGAAAAGGAAATAAAGGTGGTGAGAGGAACATGGTCAGTGTCTGGTAGGAACAGTTCTGCTTGGATTAGTCAGAATTCCTTCTGTGGTAGGTGTCGAGAATTCAACTTAAACCACCTTATGTGAAAATTCGAATTGGATTTCGAAACTGGGACTCACAGAGGTGGATCTGGCCTTAGGCAGGATTAAATTTAGGATTTCAGACGGTGTCACTGCGACCCTCTGAGACAGTACTGCCCTTACACTCTGGCAAGTGAGGCCCCAGTGTTGGGCCCTGGGCCTCAGGGAGCCCTGTCATTCAGAGTATCTCCTTTGACATTTTCATATCTTACTCTGGGCTGGCAGTGACAGTTGGGCTGAGTACCCTGGCCAGGACAAGATACCACATGCATCCAAGTCACTGGAAGTATCTTCCTCTAAATGTTCTAAGTTCTCTTCATGACTAAGTTTGGTCAGGGCCAGTAGAGAGCCTGGATCAGCTCTCAAGCAGCATCCCTTCCCCATTTCATGCTCTTGGGGTACTCTCAAACCTGCCATCCTGTGTGTGGAGTCAACCAGATGCTCCTAGAAGCTCCATGATTTATAATCCTAGGTTCTGGGGCTGAGCATCTGTTCCAGGAAGGCAGCCTGGTGAGAAAATCATTTCCCTTGGCCAGCATGTTAATTCTTTAGTGGGACTGTGTGAGACTGGGCCAGAATGACACTTATATGCTGATGTTGGATGACACTCAGTCTCTCAGACATAAGAGGAGTCCAGGTCTTTGGGCTGCTGACAACATACAGCTAACCCTTCGACTTAAGCTGCACACATGGCACTCTGTGCCACCTATGGACCATCCAAGTTTCAGCTGCAGTGTTGCTTTTGGCCTATAGCTCTTGAGGGTGGGGTGGTGATGGTGGCAAACAATCTTTACCTTGTGGCCCCACCACTGCACCCAGGGAAGTCACTTCACCTCCTCTGCTGATGGCTCCATACCATGGACCAGGCAGTCCTCCATGGTGGTCATGCCTCTCCTCTGAGGACTTTTGAGGTCATAGCCCTACAAAGCCACTGGATCCTTTTGATCAGTGTCCTCTCTTGTCCCCAGTTGATAAGGACTGTATTCTTCTAAATCAGTTTTAAGCCATGCTAGACTAGGCACATGCATTTCTTGTGAAAATGAGACCATTCTTCTCCCCCATGGGGTCATTGCCTGTACCTCTGTTGCTGGAGATATGTATTAATAGATAGCAAGGGTGTGATCAACATCGAAAGAAGTCATATTCTACAAATGGAGTAATTACAACCTAAGAAACTCAAGAGAAGATGTAATTGGAATATGTGCTGTTCTATGTTTATGCTATAAAATTACAAATGGTAAATTTAACATGAGAAGAAAGACAAATGATCATTCATATTTTCCTGCATACTCTGGGTAAGACTTACCTTTGTGGTCATCATCTACGAAACCCAGTAACCACCCCTGAGAGAGAGTCATTGAAAGCAAGTGTTCATGAGTGGCACTGTGGATGACACAGCTTCATGAGTAATAATGCAGTCAGCATTAAGATAGCAGCATTACGGAACTTGCAGGGTCTGGAAAATCTATAACCTTTCAATACAAATGAAGTCCTAAAGAGCCATGGCTGTGTGAGTGATATGAGCCTTGCCAACTTTTTCTCATGGTAGAAGATATACTATTAGTGAGGAATAAAGAAGCTGAAGAGATGATGCCTAGACCTGAGAGGAAAAGGTGTCAAAGATGGACACTACAAAGACTCTTTGTGTACATTGATTGAACAATAAACAAATATGAATTACCTCATCTCTACTGAGTATTTAAATCTTCAACCATACATTACTATACCTTATACAGGCCCGATTACTTTGTAATACATTTTTGGATCAAATTGTTTCTCTAGACTGGAGTCCTGCAAAAAATCATATGCCTGTATTCTCTGCCTCTTTCTCTTACCTCTGTCTCCTTCAGTACATTTGGCCTCATTCTGTCTTACTGCAGACGAGATTCCTCCATGAGGTAGGGACCATGAGTTCAGGTAGTTTGTGGGTTACATCTCCTTACTTGTCACCAAAGAGAGATCTGAGTGATATCTATTTCAGAAAATTCTGAGCTGACACTGATTGCTTCAGCATGGGCAAAGTGTCTCCTCCTGGATCAGTCACTGTGTCTTAAGGAACATGGTCAAAGCCAACCTCACTTGGATCATCTACTAAAATCCTCTGCCAGAAGCAGTGTTAACATAATCAGCAGTTCCTCAAGAGCCACATGGAGTAAAGGTAGAGCCAATCCAATGAGGGACGGGTGCTGCTACCAAAGGAAAAGAGATACAGGGTAAATGGAAACAACAGATGCACCTACTTGAGCTCTCAACATGGAATAGGAACCTGGGAAAGTGGTGGCAGACTGATCCCTACACTTAAGTACCTCAAGCAGATCTGGAGAGGCAGGGCGCATGGCGGGAGACACACGAGATTACAGTATATTCCAAAACCAGAGTGGAATCAGTGAAATACATTTAAATGCCATGTCCAATCATCTATAGAGTTCATAAAATAATATAAAGCAAAAATGCTATGAAGTAAAACTTAGGAAAAGATAAAAAGGAGTCCAAGTTTTATGTTTCATATGGACGACACATGAGAGACATACCCAAATCAGGACAACACGAATCATTTTCATAAGAAATAAACCTTCACTTTTACCTTCACACCTTCCTTCAAAGCTAGTATAGAAAATCAAACCCACAAACACATTCAACATTACTCAAACATGGCCTTAAGAAACAAAAACAAGTGTTTGAAGTTTTTACCTAGACAGAAAGTTTTCCTATGTATTCATTTAGTGTAAGACTAGTTGTTGATAATAAAATATCCCTTTTTAACTAAAAAAAAAAAAAAAGGCAAAACAAACAAAAGGAATAAAACAGGAAATTCCATGAACCCTGCTGGTGGTTTTGAGAGGTTAAAGTTTTTAGAACCGCTGTTTGCATTTCTAAAATATGATGAGCTATTTATAATCCCAACATTTCCAGAATTCAGCATATTTAAATGCTGCTAACTGACTTCACAAGCCAAGGGATTTAAGTAAGAGTTGTGAGCAGCACGAAAAAGAGAGTCAAACCCAGAACAGATGGCTTTTTAATGGGAGTGAAGTAGGCTGGTGGTAACACGGTGCTATCTAAGGATTCAGAAGAAAACACTTCAAAAATATCTTCTCTATTCAAGAGTCTTGGTGCCTGAAACTTCACCTTTGTCAACTGGGGAAGGTTTTTGCTGCTCTGCTTTCATTCTTCCTACTGGTAACAAATTCTGATTTTCCTATGGAAAGAATCTGATTTTCCTCCCCAACTCTTCTTTGCATTTTTTTTTTTTTTTGAGCTGGAGTCTCACTCTGTCGCCCAGACTGGAGTGCAGTGGCCGCCTCTGGCCACCGCAGCCTCAACCTGCTGGGCTTCGGCGATCCTTCCGCCTCAGCCTTCCGAGTAGCCGGAATTACAAGCATGCGCTACCACGCCCGGCTGATTTTTTGATTTATTGTAGAGATGAGGTCTCGCCGCCCAGGCGGGTCTCGAACCCACGGGCTCAGGCAATCCACTCACCTCAGCCTCCCAAAGGCGCGGAATTACAGGCTGAGCCACCAAGCTTGGCTCTTTTTTTTTTTTTTTTTGAGACCACTAGTCTCAGACTCCTGACCCAAGTAATCCCCAACCCCCAGATGCTGGGATTACAGGCCTGAGCCATGCGCCCTGCCTCTCCAGATCTTCTTGAAGTACTTAAGTGTAATTAATTCTGACCCTACATTTGGAGGTGGGCATGAGACCCAGTCTTGACCAATCAGATAATTGAACCTCCTGACCTCAGCAATTGGTTAATGGACAGACATACAACCCAATGAGATCCACTCTTGGGATTATGGGTGGAGGAACTAAAAAAGAAGCAGCACTCCTTCCCAGGAAAGCTAGCTGTGAAAGTGATATAAACCTGGACTGGCTGGTACCATTTCTTCTTCTTTCCACCTCTTGATTTAAACCAACTACACTGTACTATGGTGCTGGGATTGGGGAATCTCTTCATAGGCTCCTGCCTAGACCTCAGAGTCAACCAGCATGGCTTCCCCAGTGACATTTTCTAGCTCCCTGAAACAGTTTAGGATGATTTGTTGAAGTCTAGAAAGCACTGACTTCTATGTTTTCCAGATAAATCCCAAAAGACATGTTTCAGGAGAACCATGTTGCCCTATGTAAATGCATGGTATTAATATTACCACTATACTCACACAAGGAGAAAAGAGATGTCTATTTGTAAGGAATCACTTGAATTTCCTTCTTATTTGTGTCAGGCCTCTTGGAAAGGAGCTAAATGGATATTCAGGTTTTCTCATTACAAAAATAGAATATAAATATTGAATTTACTGAATGTACAGTAAAGAACTTCTATATATTGTAAAGGTCTCTGAGTGTTGTAGTCAACAAGGACCTTTGAAATGAATCCATTTTCTTTCACTCCTGGAAGTCTTCCATGGTGACTAACAAAGCCAACAGTGAAGAGAAAGGAATGATAAGATTATTTTATTTCTTCCTCGTTTCCAAATCCAGCAAGTTCCAGAAGAAACCGTCTACAGAGTAAGAGGAAGTAGTTTAACCATAGGCCCATCTTATAAATGTCTAGGAGTAGACTGACATGAGTTTGTGTATGCATTTTACTGCTTCTGTTCCTACCTTCCTCCACAGTCACTTAGTACCAATAACACTGAGACAGAGAATACTGTGTGATGGTATCCTAGGCATCAGGGATATCGCAACAAAAAAAGATAAAATCCTTCTTTCAGGGAGCTTATGCTTTCTATTGGGTAAGACAAAAAAGAAAACAAATCAATCTACAAGGTAATTTCAGATGGTGATAACAGTATGAAGAAAATAAAATAAGGTGTGTGACAAAGAGTGATGGCATATGGGAGAACTCAGGAAGGGTGGTCATTCTAAAATCTCAGAGCCCAGCCCTCTAGGTGGGGGCGGGGGGTGGGGGAGGGAGGGACCCCAGAAGCCAGAACAAACTTGGTGTGTGTGAGGCATGGAAAAAGATCTGTGAGGGAGTAGGTATGAGGTTCATCATGCTGCTATAACAAGTTACAGAAACTTAGTGACTTAAATTAACAAACACTTGTTAGTTCACAATTCTGGAAGTCAGAAGTCCAAAATGGGTTTATCTGGACTGAACTGATGGTGTCAGTAGGGCCATGCTTCCTCCAAAGGTTCTGGAGTGAATCAGCTTCCTTGTATTTTCTAGCTTTTAGAAGCCACCTGCATCCTTTGGTTTTGAACCTTCCTTCATCTTCAAAACCAGCAGTGGAGCAGTTTCAAATCTCTATGAACCCACCTCACCACCTTCTTCTTTTAAGGACCCTAGTGACTATTTTGTGCCCACACAGATAATCCAGGATAATCTTTCCACCTCAAGTTCCTTAATTTAAAGCTTGCCCCTTTGGTCATGTACATTTACAATTTTGGAGGCTCTAAGAATTAGAATGTGGACATTTTGAGGGGGCTGCTATTCAGACTACCACAGAGTATGGAGGAAGTTAGAACAGTAGATGGGTGAGATGGGAAGCCATCAGGGCAGAGACTTGGTCTGATATGAATTAGCGAAATTATCCTGAATGTTGTATGGATAATGAAAGTTGAGATACCAAAGTGGGAGCAAGGAGGCTTTTGTTATGGTTCAAGAGAGAGATGATGGGAGGTCTAGTCTTTTGGGGAGGCTGCTTAGCTTCTCTGTGGCTCAAAAAATCTTAAAAAATAATGTTGATATTGCAGGGCTGTACTAAGTTAGCGATAACGCGTATAAAAGATTCAGTGTAGTACTTAATCCCAAATAGTGGCTAATAAATGGCGGCTATTACTTTCACTATGCTTTAAGGTTTAAGCTCTAACAAATAATTAGAGCATTTAAGAAGTAGAAAAAACTTTTTTTTTTTTTTTTTTTTTTAGAAAGCAGGATTTATTGAGAGGACAGAAAAACTCCCCACAGTGGGAGGGGACCCGAAGGAGCTGTCCAGAAAAAATCTTAGGGATTAAGCATATGAAGTCCAATGAGGAGAAGCAACTTCTTTCCCAGGGATACCTATAGTTAGTGATAGCTGTCAGACAGGGCATCCCGAGAAATAAGGAAAAAGTCACTTCTGTCCTTTCAGAAACCAGAAAAGAAAGTTCAGCTCTCAGCGGGAGGAGTATGGGAGAGGCTGATACTGTGAACCCTGGAAGCAACGGCCTTGTGGCTGGGAGGGATAAACAGATGGTGCCCAAAGACCTAGTTTCAAATCCTGTTGCTTATCAGACATGTGATTTGGAGGATGTCATTTAATCTGCCTTTGCCTTATTTATTTATCTTAAAAATGGTCAATAGTATCACAATCCACAGGTTGTCATGAAGTTAAAATGAGGAAATGAAGGTAGAGCATTTTGTAAACTGCCAAGGTTATAAAGTTAAGTATTACAAGGGGGACGCAAAAAAGTCCGGAATTTATTTATTAAAAATGGTGTCTTTATTCTTGCATGTTTAAACTTTAGTTACTTTCAACGTACCCCCTGTTTGATGCAATATACCTACTGAGGCACTTTATCCACTGCTCAAAACAGTTTTTGAGCTTGTCAATTTGGATATCTTTTAGTATTTCTGCTGTTTCTTGTTTCAGCTCTTCCACATGGGCAAAATGTTTCCCTTTGAGGGATTTTTTCTCTAGCAAAACAAACAAACAAAGTTGCTTGGGGGTAAAACTAGGTGAATAGGGAGGGTGGAGCATGGGGTCAAAAATTGCCAAACATTCAGTGCAGTGTGGGCCAGTGCGTTCGTAAATCACTCATCATGAAATGGGCTAATGTGTTGAAAGAATCTCAAAAAGGCAAAAACACAAAAACAAAACCACTGAAGCTGAATGCAGCCTCTCACACAACGCTAGCTGGCACACTGATGCTGATGAGTTCCTAGAACACTAACCTAGCAGGGGAAGCCAGGACTACAAGGGGCCTGACCGCCCCCCCCAAATTCTAGCTTTTTTTGGTTTTCCGTTCGTATTATATCCTTCCTCCCAAGTAACCTACTTTCCATTCCCCTCAAATGTTTAAAGGCATGGGGCATGCCTGGTGTCAGTTGTGTTGGAAATCTATCTCATCTTTTCACAGTTTTTCTTGAGTGACAACCTTCTGACGTTTCTATATAGACAATGGTTCCAGCAACGTTCACTAGTTTCTGCTTCTGAGTACATCATTATTTCTCTCCAAAAACTGATGTTCAAATGCAAAATGTGCTTTCTCCAGTAATATGATCCTGGGTTTTTATTTTTCCAAGTTTTTTCTGCTTGCAAAACTGGAACTTGGATGCAATAAAAATAACTGTACTCTTTAAAAAGATAAAACAGATTTGAAACTATATGCAACTGGGAATTATTTATAGCAAAGTCAGTTTAAGGATGCATATAGCAAACTAGCATCTCTTACATAATAGAGTTTGGGGAGACCTTAAAGAGTATCAGAGTTAGCTGGGCGTGGTGGCACGTGCCTGTTGTTCCAACTACTTGGAAGGCTGAGGTGAAAGAATCACCTGAGCCCAGCAGGTAGAGGCTGCGGTGGCCATGAGCGTACCACAGCACTCCAGCCTGAGAGACAGAGTGAGACTTTTACTCGAAAAAAAAGAGTAACAGAGAGAGTTTTGAGGCCAAATAAATGGGTAAAAGCCAATGCTACTATTACCCAAAAGGCCAGAACTAAAATAATAATAGTGCCTTTCAGTGTTCACACATATGAGCTACAATCATGTCAGCGTGTGGATGGCTGATCTGATTAGTAAACTGCCAACTACCTGCCCTGAATAGAACATGGCACCCTCCCTCCCTTCTTTGTTTTCAAGAGTTCTCAGCTGTGAGTATATCAAATGCTGTCTAGTGTTAGGCCACCCTCTCCCAGGGGAGCGTCCACTGATCTATCTTCCGTATGGAGGCCTGAATGGAAATAAATCAGCCATTCAATATGTCTAATCAGACAAAAGTCTATTCCCTGAAGGATGACCTGAATCCCACAGTAAATGAAGAACACATCAGCCTATCATGAATCCCAGGGCACCAGGCATTGTTTAGTAAACAGAAAGAAATTGGACACACAGGGGCAGGACACAAAAGGCAAGACAAATTAATGCTTTATGTGTGTTAATGTTGATCTTTGTTAAATAAAGATTTTTGAGACAAGTGGGGAGTTGTCTGTAAATTACTGTCTGGTTGGACTGCAGTGTGGGTCAGAAGAGGATGCTCATTCAGAGGAACATGTGAGGGTTTGATTTCACCGGTGAAGGTTCCAGAATCGTTAAAAATAAAAATGACCTCGTCCTACCACCAAACCTTTTTTGCACGTTGGCTTTGTTTTTATGCAGAGCTCTGTTATATTGCAGGCGTATGTGTAACTGAAAGGGTGAAGAAAATAGACAAGAAATTCGACTAAAGATTAGTGGTAACATCAAGAATCAATAGTGGCCAGGGGAATGTGCTAAATGATACATGGAGCTCAACAAAATCCAGGATGTAGAGAGAGCTACAGGACAGATGACTTGAATTTTCCAATAAATAATATACAAGAAAAAAAATTCAGAGTAAGGGAAAACTACGGAACAAAAGAGACAGAAGAGGCATATCCATCAACTGCAATGTGTGAATCTCACCTGGATTTTGACTTGAATAAATGTGCTGAAAAAAATCCATAAGACAACTCAAAATGGATTAAAAATTTAAAAATGGAATGCCCGAAACTATAAAAGTTTTAGAAGAAAACAGGGGAAAACCTCCTTGATATTGGTCTTGGCAATGATATGTTGGATATGACACCAAAAGCACAGGCAACACAAATAAAAATAGGCAAACGGAGCTAAATTGAACTAAAAAGCTTCTGTACAGCAGAGGAAACAACAAAGTGAAAAGGCAACCTACAGAATGGGGAAAAAATATTGGTAAACCCTACGTCTGACAAGGGGTTAATATCCAAAATATGTAAGTAACTTAAACAACTCAACAGCAAACAAAACAAAACATATAACCTGAACTAAAATAATAATAGTGCCTTTCAGGGTTCACACATATGAGCTACAATCATGTCAGCGTGTGGATGGCTGATCTGATTAGTAAACTGCCAACTACCTGCCCTGAATAGAACATGGCACCCTCCCTCCCCTCTTTGTTTTCAAGAGTTCTCAGCTGTGAGTACATCAAATGCTGTCTAGTGGATATTTTTCCAAAGAAAACATACTAATGGCCAGCAGGAATATGAAAAGTTGTTCACTATCGCTAATTATCAGGGAAGTACAAATTACAACCACAATGAGTTATCATCTCATACCTGTTTGGATGGTTATTATCAAAAGACAAAAGATAGCAAGTACTGTCAAGGGTGTGGGGAAAACATTTTACGTAGTCAGAAAGAATGTAAGGGTACAGCAATGATGAACCACAGAATGGAAGTTCCACAAAAAAAATAAAGTAAAAATAGAACTATCATATGGTCCAACAATCCCACTACTGGCTATACTCACAGGATACGACATCAGTATAGCGAGAGATATCTGCACCCCCACGTTCACTGCAGCACGAGTCACAATAGCCAGAATATGGAAACAATCTAAATGTCCATCTACAGAGGAATAAAAAAAATGTGGTATACGTATACAATGGAACATTATTCAGCCATAGAAAGAAGGAAATCCTGCCATTTGTGACAGCACAGATGAATCTGGAGGACACTGTGCTAAGTAAAATAAACCAGACACAGAAAGAAAAATACTGTATGACCTCACTTGCATTTGAGAACCCATAAAAGTCAAACTCGAAGCAGAGACTAGAATGGTGTTTGCCAGGAACTGGGGGATGGGGAAAATGGGCAGATGTTGGTCAAAGGGTACAAACTTTGAATTATAAGATGAATAAATCCTGGGGCTCTAATATACAGCATAATGACTAGGTCAATAACTGTATTTTCTTGAAATTTGCTGGGAGAAGATTTTAAGTGGTCTCACTACAAAAATAAAGGTAACTGTGAGGTGATCAATGTCTCAATTAATTTGATCATGGTAATCACTTCACAGTATGGACACGTATCAAACTATCATGTTGTAGACCTTAAATACATACAATTTAATTTTGTCAATTATACTTCAGTAAAACTGGGGAGGGAAAATCCATGAGACAACTGGGGAAATTTGAACACTGTATATCTAACAAAATTAAACCTTATGTTTTAGGGATACATGCTGAATGTTTAGAGATAAAGTGATATGACGGCTAGGATTTGATTCAAAATATGAAACATGATTGTTCATGGTTGGCAACGATTAAGACTGACGGATGGGTGCATGGGGATTCTTCATACTGTCCTCTCTACTTTTGTATGTGGTTAAATTATACATATTAAAAGTTTTTAAAAATGAGCAAAATTTGAACAATAAACAGAAATTTTTTTTGTTAGAAACACATGGCAGTATTTCTAAATGTTTTTTATAAGGACACTACAAAAGTCAAATCAAAGTTCATAAGCAGAGAAGCTCTTTTCCAAAGGATTGTTAAGGCAGGCACAGTGGTTCCTGCCTATAACCCTAGCCCTTTGGGAGGTTGAGGTTAGAGGATCACTTGAGGCCAGGAGTTTGAAACCAGCCCGGCTAACATAGTGAGAACACCTACTCTGCAAAAAATAATGCTTAAAACATCAGCTGGGCATGGTGGTATGTGCTTGTTGTTCCAGCAACTCCAGCAGCCAAGGCAAGAGGATCACTTGAGCCCAAGAGGTGGAGGCTTCAGTGAACTGTGTTTGTGCTCCTGCACTTTAGCCTGGACAACAGAGCAAGACCCTGTCTCAAAATAAGTAAATAAATACATGTGTTAATACACACAAAGCATATTTTTTATTTTATTTTTTATGGCCACAGATTGCATGTGTGTATATTAGAGAACAAAGTAAAGTCACTGAATTTTTTTAAATTACTGCTATACAAACAGTGCTATCTTCTTCTTGTTGGTTCCTATGGGAAGACTCTTCTGTCTTATTTATACTTTTTCTTCTTGTATCTTCTTGACTGGTAGCTGTACATGAATCAATGTCTACCAATCTACAGGCATATATTGACATTATTTCCATTTTTATGGGGGCCACTGGGATCTTTGAAATATAAAATTGTTCCCTGGTATTATCTTGAATCCTGTACTAACATTTTTTCCTAATTGGACCAAAAAGTACAACATAGATGTATTAATATTATTATTCAGAAAAAAAATCATCAGTTATGGTTGAGGAACTGTGTTAGGTATATAATGATACACTTTGTAAATTATCTTTAAATTTTTTATTTTAAAGATGTGGGTACAATTCAGGGCTAGGTATACAAAGGTGAAGTTTGGACCTCACTTTGGTTTCCACTTCATCTGGTTTGAGATCAATACCCTTATTGATGAAGACCCTCCTCCTCTGGCAGTTTCCCACTACTGCCAATACCTTTCTTATAGTATTATGATAATTGTTCAGGATCCACTTATGGGTGAGAACATGTGGTACTCAGTTCATTTCTGTGATAGATCACTGAGTATTATAGACTCTAAGTCCATACAAGTTGCTGCAAAATTCATAATTTTGTCCTTTATGGCTGCATAATATTCAATCATGTATGTGTACCACATTATTTTTATCCAGTTCACTTTCGATGGGCAACATGGTTGGTTCCATGGTTTTGCTATTGTGAATAATGCTGCAATAAGCATGTGTGTACAGGTATCTTTTTCACAGAGTGATCTGAGTTTCTCCAGGTATATTCCCTAAAGGGAGAGCACTTTTTTAAAAAGTTGGAGTCTCACTCCGTTGCCCAGGCAGGAGTGATCACAGTTACTGCAGCCTTGACCTCCTGGTCTTAGGTGATCCTTCCACCTCAGCTTCCCAAATAGCTGGGACTGCAGGTGCATGCCACCATGCCTGGTTAATTGTTATTGATTTTTTGGTAGAGATAAGGTCTTGCCATGTTGTTCAGTTTGGTCTTGAACTCCTGGGCTCAGGCATTCCTCTTGCTTTGACCTCCCAAAGTGCTGGGTTTACGGGTGTGAACCACCACAACCAGCACACTTATGAACTTTGATTTGACTTTTGTAGTGTCCTTATAAAAAACATTTAGAAATACTGCCATGTATTTAACAGCTGCTGGGTACACTATATGATGAGTGCTCAAGAAATGCTACTCATAATTACTTTCTTAAATATAGTGGATCTAAATCTTAGCCTACCAACACAAATATAAGGCGGGGGGGGGTTGAAACAAATCCTGCATTATCTTTTAGAGGATGGGCCCCTTTTAGTACACTCAGCATTTGTTCCTGTGGATCACACAGTCAACCAAAGTTTTTTGTCTGGAAGCTTTGAGAAGGTTGTATCATGACTTGCTGAAGAAACATCCCAAGTTGTAGCAAACAGGTGACTGGTCTTTCCACCATGACAGCACACCTGTGCACACTGCACTGAGTGTTCAGTAGTTTTTGACTAAAACCAGCATGACTCCCGTGTCCCACCCTCCCTGTTCACCCGATCTTACCCTAAGCAACTTTTTTTTGTTGTTTCTCTGGGTGAAAAAAAGTCCTCAGAGGGAAACGTTTTGCTGATGTGGAAGAGCTGAAACAAAAATTGGCAGAAGCACTCAAAGGCATCCAAATTGATAAGTTCAAAAACTATCTTGAGCATTGGGAAAAGCATCTTGATCGGATGCTTTGATCGCATCACTTTGAATGTGACTGAAGTTTAAACATAACGTAAGAATCAATACGTAATTTAAAAAAATAATTTCAGGTTTTTTTGGTCCCCCACAGAAGAAACAGAGCTTTATTTTTCTACTACCGAGCATAGTCTCTTTTTCAATCCCATGTTCTTCTAGTGTAGTAGGGAAAAAACCCTCAGTTGATTCTAGAGTCCTCTTGAACTTTTACTTGTCATTGTCTCTAAATTACAGGGGCTTCCAAAGACCCAAGTGTTGGAGTTGGAGGTACGGGTGAAGTTTATCTGAGCCTTATGGTCTCCTGCTCATACTTACCATCTGCTGAGATAGCCAGCGCCCCATGTGACCACTCCACTCACCTGCGTGTTCTCCCTTTTTTCTACCCCTTTCCCCTCTACCACATCTTTGGCTTGACTTGGGAGGGTCTCTAATCTACTTCTAAGCCAATTTTAGACCCTTGCAAATCATCTGTTCCTCTTGTCACAGTGGCACAGCCATGAGACTCTCCAGGATCATTTCTTCTCTGGGTTTTTCTCCTCTCTGAGGTGCTGTCTGGGAGATAAGACACTAATCTCTTCTTTTGCTTTTTTGTTTTTGTTTTTGTTTTGTGGGAGAGGGTCTCCCTGTATCACCCAGGCTAGAGTGCAGTGGCACAATCATGGCTCACTGTAACCTCAACTTCCTGGGCTCAGGCGATCCTTCCACCTCACCCTCCCAAGTAGCAGGGACTACAGGCACATGTCACCATGCTGGCTGATTTTTAAAGTTTTTTGTAGAGATGAGGTCTCGCTATGTTGCCCAGGCTTGTCTCAAACTCCCGGGCTCAGGCAATCCTCCTGCCTCAGCCTCCCAAATTGCTGGGATTATAGGTATGAGCCACCATGCCTGGCCTGATGATCTCTTCTTTTGAACCTCACAAACCTAGGTGGGGTTTTGCCCCTTTGGGGTTTTGACCCTTTCTGCCCCCACCCCCTACTTTTCCCAGTGCAGGTTGAGTCCCAGGGGCTACGCTGACCTCCTTTCTTTCAAACCTCCAACAATTAGTTATTTCCCCTCAACACTATCTTTTCTTTCAACCTGGGAAGCCCATGTTTTTATTCAGCTATTTTCCCTCACATAGTTTTCTGTGTTCTTTCAAAACTCAAAAGTCAGGAAAAAGGTGCTTTTTTCTCTGCTTTCTCCTCTCACACCCCTTCTCTGAGGCAGTGATGAGAGAGCGAGAGTAACTGACTAAATGGGGGAAGGAAATGGTGAGGGACTATATCCTTAAATATTTCAATTATTTTTCCTTCCATTCCAACAATGCATGAATGGAAAAAAGTACACAGCTGACTTACTTAACCTTATTCAAATTCCCATAATTAGTTAAGGCAGCCTGGCTATGTTTCAGAACATCCGGAACGAGGATCGTGTTGAATGTCTGACCTCGAATCAGTCCCTGAAAGAACAGATGAACTCTCCAGTGTAGATTTACAGCTGCATGGGAAATATCCCCTTCAATATTTTCCAAAAAGACATACAATCTACTCCAACAGAACTAGTAAAACCAACAAGCTCAAACCAAAAGAAATGTAGTCAAATAACATTCACCAGTTGCTGCATTTCAAGTTTTAATCAGAGTGTTCAAGTTTTCCGGAAGGCCCTTCCCCCTTGGGGAAAAAAAAAGACAAAATAGAAGCTAAGAAAAGTACATTTTAGTGCTTTTAATTCAAGGTTGTCCCATCTTACTGCACATTTGGAAATCATGCCATGCTAGTAATTTCATTCATTTTTCCATTCATGCATTCAGTAAATGTTGAGTCACTGTGTGTCAGGCACTGTGATGTGAACTCACAGTCACAACCAAGCATGAGGCAGTTTGGTTCTTCTTAAGTATGTGTTGGGCTCGTTTCCCAATCCAACTTGACCAGTCTATGGATATGAATTTGAAAAACTCTGGCCAAAACCATTAGTTATCATGGGCTAAGAAATATGTTGCCAGGAGGGCGTGTGACTAAGAAAAACAGCCTTAATAATGGCCTTCAGCAGAACAGGCAGAGAATAGAATGAAAAGGGCTTTTATTGATGTGTAACTATGCGAACAGAGCACGGTAGTGAGAGTGCATTGTGCCATTTGAGTATCAGGTTAAATGCCACTGCATTATTACTGGTCTAATGAATTTTAAAAGTATCATTCTAACGTAAATCCAGTGAGCTGCAAAGATAAAGAAATTCTGCTGCCTCAGTCAAAAACATTGCCACCACCAAGACTCTTTCTAAACCAGCATATGATCAGACTGGACTACACTTTGCACCCACTGGAAACTCCCTTCTCAAAACAAATGTCTTTGAACTTGCAGTTCAAGTTAAAGACCAAGAGGAAAGCACTAATTGTAATCGAACAGCTCAGGGACCCAAAGGCCATGTGTTTACCTTACTTCACGGTATCACGTATTTCAAGAATTTCTAGTTCACTGCTAGTCAAGAAACTATTTGATGTTACATTTTCTTCCCCTTACGCATCCTGTATTTTTTCCACTAAAATGAAAAGTTAAAGCTTTCTTTGCTAAACTTTGATTAATTAGTGACACTTATGGGGCTTACAGCTAGCTGAAGAAGGTCTTTGGCTAAAACGTAGAAAATAATAGAAGAATATAGAAGCAATTAGGAAAATAGAAAAAATAAAAGTTAAAAAAAGTAGAAAAATTGAAGTTTCTGGGTTGTTTCCCTCTCCTATGGCAAAATTTTATTACTTACAGAATAGTTAAGGGGTTAAAGCTATTTCCATATGAAGTCTAAATAAAGTAGGTATTCAGATGAGCTTCCTTCTGGAGATTGGTGCCTTTGAAAATGTAATATACAAAAGAGAAACAAGAAGCAACACCCTTTCTCAAATACTTAACCTGCAGTTGTAGTGTAAGGCTTACCCCTATTTTATAGACCACACCTATATAGAGTGACAAAAGCCATGTCTGTGCAAACCTGCATAGGAAGTGATATAAATGAAGAAAGAAATAACATCTTCAACTAAGAGCCGCAAAATACCTCACTATGGTGTTTGTAAGTAATTAAGAAGCATGGTGCAGGGAGCACCAGTGAAAACCAGATTTTCTGAAAGTGGAGAGAGGGTTTGCTGACTCAGGGTCTTCCTCTCACCCTTGAATCAGGCACTCTGCCACAAAGTCCCAGGGCTTCAACTGAAGGGCCAGTTGGGTAATTCTTAGGTAGCTCTGTACAGTGTTAGTAATAAACTGTCAGAGTCTCAAATCCAATGCATATTATATGACAAAGGATAATAATAACAACTCAGAGGGTCAGTATTAGAGGCTATACAGACAGGAACAAGGCTCAAACCACACTATGGGGGCTTTTCTGGAGAAGCCCCCATAGCTCATATTAATAGGGATAGGACTAGGACTAGGACTAAATATTCAGCGCTCTGCCATGACCACCCTGTAAACGTGGGATGTTTCCAACCCCATCCTCACCAATAGGTCTTTTCTTCACTGTACCTATATTTAATTTTCTTCACTTCTAAATAAGAGGTCTGCATGGATAGGAATGAGGCAGACTGCGTCCTCGTTGCAGGGAAGGCTAGAAGTATAATTTGAGAAAGAGGATATCACAATGTGGAAATTCTACCAACAGCAAATCAAAGGATGGTGAGTGATCATAAACTCAAATAAGGTTGACTTCAGTTCATCCCTTGATGGTTCAACAGTAATACTCAGCTCCCCTTTGCACTAACTTTCCCCCAGCTCTTCATTTTAGAGCCAAGAACATGCTCTCCTTCATGCCACATCCTTTTCCTAGCAAGAGTGAGGATTCGATCACAACTACTTCCCCCAATCCATACTCAATTGTCCTTTCTCCTTGCCCCTCCACCACTGAATGGCCACATGGCTCTCTGTTTTTGTGGAGAGGTTAACTCCTCATCCAAAAGACTTTTAAAATTTGTTTTATTATTACTATATTGAATTTTGGAAGGGATAAGGGTGTGGTGGTTAGTTCTGTCAATTAGGCTAGGCTATGGCAGCCAGTTGTTGGGTCAAACACCAGTCTAGATGTTCCCGTGCAGGTAATTTTTTAGTTGTGATTCACATTTAGATCAGTAGACTTTGAGTAAAGCAGATTCACCTCCATAATGTGGGTACACCTCATCCAATCAGTTGAAGACTTTAAGAAAGAAGACAGAGATCCCCTAAGAAGGAAGGAATTCTGTTTCCAGACTGCTTTCAGACTCAATATTGCAAATTCAAATTGCCCCTGAGTCTGCAGCCTACCCTACAGATTTCAGAGTTACCAATTCCCACGATTATGGGAGCTAATTTCTCTCTCTCTCTCTCTCTCTCTCTCCAGCCAATCAGTTCTATTTCTCTAGAGAATCCTGACTAATACATAGGGAAAGGGAAGTTGAAGAGATATTAATAAGCTCCTGGTAGAAAATCTTCAAGACAGAATTTTAAAATATATGTTTGTAAATATTCTGCTGTATTAGTTCTCTTTAGCCATTCTACAGTTCCAGCCTTTCTTTCAAAGTTTGCCTACAGAGTTTGATATATCTCTTTCCCCAGGTACATCCTTTGTTGGAAAGAAGGGCTGGGTTGCAATTCAAAATTGTAGCACCTGGCTTGAATCTCTCCTTAAGTTTCCTTGGGCTCTAGGTTTTCTCTGGAAAATTATTCTCTCTCCTCAGGAAAGAAATCTAACAATCTCTACTGTTCTCCTAAGTGAAGGATGACTCACAGCAGAATGAGAGAGAGGACCAGACACATTGTCATTCATTTATTCCTTTCATTCCTTCTTTTCTTTACTGTGTAAGGCATGTAAAGCCAGAGGTGAATGGAGCTCTCTTTCTTAACAGGCTCACATTCAAGGAGCACAGCCAGGGGGAGTTCCACCGTTTGTGGAATTTCTCAGAGAACTTTATCTGGGATCCTAACAACATGACCACCTCTCCCAGCCACTTCCCACCACCCGGCCATGGCTTTTGCGCCTCTCCCCTCACACTAACCCTCAAAATGTCTCTCCCCTCTAGCATGACATTATTTCCATGCTTTCAGCCTTTACTCTAGTGCTGGTCATTTATTACTCTGCAAATATATGGTGTGTGTTTGGGGGGGTAACTCCCAAAGAAAACTCTAATAATCTCTACTTTTCTCATGAAAAGAAGGATGACTCACACTAGAATGAGACAGAGTATCAGACACATTATCATTCATGTATTCCTTTCATTCTTTCTTGTCTTTCCCGTGTAAGGCATCCCAAAGAGATCTGGGCATAGCCGTGAGAATCTGCATTGAGCAGCCCAAAGGATTCTGAGGGGGAGGAGTGAGGGTACCTGAAGAGTAGAGGGCATTGCACTTAAAACGAAATACCAATCATGTACCAATAAATCAGGCTCTCTTTCATCCTCACTTGCTAAACTCTCCTTTCCATCCCTCTCTCCTTATTCTCTGTCAAAGTCCCAAAATACAAGCTCTTGTACAGCAGACATCCCCTCAGAGGGTGGAGAGAGCAGAGAAAGAAATTGAAAAAGCAGAAGTCAAGTTCACCACCAAGGAGAAGCAAGGTGAGGCCATGCAGAAACCCAGGGTAGAGGGCGCCAGAGGTCAAACAGTAATCCCATGTGTCTGGTCTCCATTCATTCATTTGTTCATTCCTTTTGTTTGCGTTTTTGAAAATTTTTATTAAGATGAATTGTGTTCCAGGACAGTGCCTAGATACTGGGAACTCGGTCAGTAAGAGAGCAACAGAGCACAGGCCACGCCTGCAGAAACTTCTTGGTGGATTTTCTTCTATCCATCCGGGTTCAACCTGCCGCCATCTGGGTTGGTTAGGCCAGGCTGGCAGAATTGTGCCTCCTGGGAGCCAAGGATACTCCCAGAAGCCCTCTCTGCCAATGGCAGCAGCTTCCCAAACGCCCGGTCCAGGGCCTGTTCCCATCAGCAGTTCCTGGAAAGCGCCTGTGGACTCTCATCATGTTGTGAAGTTCTTGACCTTCAGCATCAGGACTGAGTTCTCGGCATCACCCCTGAGGTCACTGCCTATAGGAAGTGCTGCCAATGTGCCACAGCATGGGCAGGTCAGTCCCTTTTCAAAAGCCCTGGCTCAAGGTCACTGGAGCGGGCTGCACAACTTCTGCACTCCACACTCTTTTCAAGTCCCTCCAGCCCCCAAGAAGGTGTCTGCAAACTCCAAGGAAGAAATATTTTTCTAAGTAACCTCTGAATCTAGTAAAATATCCAAGTACATATCATGGAAAAAGAGAAGTTTTATCTATACAGTATGTACAATAATTTTCTTTTAGATTATTACTAAAATGAAGATAGGAAAAAAATATGGGGAGTCCAGAATACATCCATGGCTTCAAGCTCCCCCCTACATCCAGCTGAGGAAGTAAACTTCACCCCACTCCACAGCATTTCTCCTAGCCATCTCCTGCTGGGGTCTCCCAAAGAGAGATGCAGAGAACTGACTCCCCAATGGGTTAGAGTGACTTTTCACCCTCCGGAAGGGCCCTCTTAAGACTGATGTGTTACAGATAGGTAACCAGGTAATTGGCAACTTTTTTCTTTGCTAATTTTCTTTCCCATCTTCAGAGGGCGCAGGAACACCAGGTAAACCTAGTCTCAGAAAATATCTTGTAGTTCCCCGGCTTACTTATACTACTACCTACCTAGCTACCTGTATACATTTTTCATGACTGAGATACTCAATTTTGTTCAAGATGACAATGTAGCCAACTATGAATACACTTCCCTTGTTGGTAGCTAAGGGTGACAAAAGGGTACGGTTTTAGCCGTAGTCTAGAGTAGCAAGCAGTGCTGTTGGACAGGGTTTCTGGAAAGCTCTTTAAAGGGAGTAGGTTTAGATGGGTTTTGTCATTCGTGGTACGAGAAACTGCTGTCATTTACCAGCATGGCAAATGGATGGCCATAAGTATGAAAGCCACATATACAGGGGTGGCAGGGCCCTGAGCCTGAATCCCTGGTGGCCTTGGATCCTTTATACTGGTCTTAGGTTTCCTACCTTCAGACTTTATTTTTGTGAGAAAAACAAACATCTGATTTGTCTACACCACTGTTTTTTGAGGTTTCAATGACAACCAGGCACAATCTCAAGTGATAAGCTATTTAAACAAAACTTGCTTGTTAACCTCACAGTGTGGCGTTTCGAGCAATATTTTTGTGCGATTATTCTGAAGCATGTTGAATCATCTTTCCTTTGAGACTTGCAAGGGTTTTGGGCAAATCTGTCATTTTTCTTCTCTATCAAAATGAAAAACAGATCTATATTTCCTGTATCTCACCATTTTGTTGACATTAACTAGAATGGATAGCTTAATATGTCTAAAGTGGGTTATACTGCTTTGTTTTTGTTTAGGGATTTGTGTGAGTCAGAATTCTCCAGAGAAACAGAACAAACAGGGTGTGGATTTATATAGAAGGAGATTATTTGTGAGGAATTGGCTCATGCTGTTATGTAGGCTGGTAAATCCAAAATATGCACAGTGGGTCAGCAGGGTAGAAACCCAGGAAAGTCAATGTTACAGTTTTAGCCCTATGGCAGGTGGCCTGGGGAATTCCCTCTCGCTCAGGGTAGCTAGTCTTTTTGTTCTATTCAGGCCCTCATCTTGTGGGGTGAGGCTCACCCACACTGTGGAGGGTGGTCTGCTTCACTGATTTAAATGTCAATCTGATCCCAAAACACCCTGCAAGCTGACACATACAATTAACTATCACAGTATTTGTTTAATTTTTAGAGCAGACTGACTTGGGGGGTAAATGGAATGTACATTTGTGGTCTTGCTAAATCCCTCGAGTTATTTATTTTTTGTTTCTTTAAGAATGAAAACAGTATCTAAAATTTATAGCTACCCCTTGATAGTAATTATATTATTCCTAGCTTTAATGATAGTTAGAAGTACTTGTTGACATTCCCACTCATCTTGAACCTTGCCCAGATGTTTCCTAAATTCCAGAAAGACCAGAGTTTTAAATTGTTACAAACCAATAGTAAGAGTACTTACTTTGAAATATAGCAGGAAATGCCAGGATTTAATTCTATGCCAGAGGTCTGACATCCTAATTGCGAAATTCAATAACATACATTCCTTTTTCTCCCTTCAAAATGGTCATTTAAATTATCAATTAGTATTCTGTATCTGATCTCTCAAGTACCCTGGGGGTTCTTTTCATTAGTATATGGTCTGTCTGGGTTATCCAAATAAGCATCATCATGTATTCAAGTATCTTTTAAATCCCACCTCATTCTACAAAGGTCTTGGAATATCTTACAAAAAATACTCATGGTATGAAAAAAAAATTTTTTTTTTGAGTTGGAGTCTCACTCTGTCACCCAGACTAGAGTGCAGTGGCCGTGCCCGGCCACCGCAGCCTCGACCTGCTGGGCTCTGGCGATCCTTCTGCCTCAGTCTTCCAAGTAGCCGGCATGCGCTCCCACACCAGGCTAATTTTTTGATTTGTTGTAGAGGTGAGGTCTTGCCAACTTGCCCAGGTGGGTCTCAAACCTGCAGGCTCAGGCAATTCACTCACCTCAGCCGCCCAAGGCGTGGGATTACAGGCTGAGCCACCGAGCCCGGCCTGAAAAAAATTTTTAAAGAGGACATTCTTAAGGTTAGAAGGAAAATAGAGTCAGAGGTAAGATGAACACACAAAATGTACCCCACAAATGTTAATATACAGAGGGTGCCAAAATATGTCTACACATATTAAGAAAGGAAAAAACTGTATTAATATTGTAATACTCAATGTATACCAATTACAAAACATGAATACAAGTCACATTTGACTTCTGCAATTACAAGAGGTGCTCAGAGTGGTTCCTATCAGCATCCAGACATCAGACACTTTTGATGGTGGCAAGTGACCGCAGAACTTGCTCTATGAGGCCTCCCGGCTCTTCCCTTGTGCATATCACACACAGCACCATGTGTCTCAAACTCATCATGCACGCATGCAATCGTTAAGCATGTTGAAGGTTCTGTTTCATACTCATACCTCCATTGTCATTGCATTTCCACAGTGTTCTCGAATTTCAAATACCACTTCAAAACAGTCTTGCACTCCTTAAACAACAACCAACAACCGTGCTTCCTCCATTTTCTTTGACCGTCCTCCCTGTCACATGGTGACACTAGCATTCACTTGATAAATGCCATCTTTTGAGTGAACACCCTATGACACACTGCTGCCATAATTCAATTCAACTCAAAAAATAATATATAGATAACATCTTTTAAAATGTGTATACATTTGTTTGGCACCCCCGGTTTTTGCTGGAGGTGGGCCACAATTTTGGCACCAATATTTCTAGAGTCAAAGGAAAGGGAGAAACCCAGTTAGTTACAGGATTCAGAATTTTTCATAAGATAAAGTAAAAGAGAAAAGAAATGTTCTACAAAAGAATAGTTTTCCTTGATTTTGAGTATCCTACAGATATAAAATGTTATGGATAATATGCTTCATAATAGTCCCACTGAAATATGTACATTTATGATTTTCACTCTATTGGTTATGATAGGGTATCTTAAAGCAGGCCAATTCTGCAGAAAAATATTCCACTAGGGAGCAAAACTATGTAACGCTCTGTAGCTTAATTTAAGGGCAAAATTTGGACTCTCCAGTAGTGGTTTTTGAGTCATCCGTCCTAGACACTCTTGAATTTCAGAGGGTGCTTCTAGGGCTGCCTGCTTTCTAGGGAGCAAGGTTGAGTCTGAGGAATCCAGGCTCTTGTTGCAATCTACTCTTCTCTTCTCTTCAAATATTTCTAGATTCAATTTACTAATATTTTTGGAGAGGATTTTTGCATCTACAAAAAAACCCTGGAATTTATTTATTAAAGAATTGTGTATTTATTCTTACAGGTTTAAACTTCAGTCACCTTCAAAGTACTCTCTGATATTCTATCAAGAAGCTTTTTTTACTGCTTAAAACAGTATTTGAACCTGTCTATTTTGATGCCTTTTAGTGCTTCTGCTGTTTTTTGTTTCACCTTTTCCACATGGGCAAAATATTACCTTTGAGGGCTTTTTTTTCACTCCAGGGAAACACACAAAAAGTCGTTTAGCATGAGATGGGTGAATAAGGAGGGTGAGACATAGGGATCATGCTAACATTCAGTGCTGTGTCAGCAGGTGTGCTGGCAAATCACCCATCATGAAATGGGCAAACTTGTTGAAAGAATCTCCAAAAAAAATTCACTGAAGCTGAACACAGCCTCTCACGACAAAGCTGACTGGTACACTGATGCCAATGGGTTCCTAGAACACTTACTTTGCTGGGGAAGCCTGTTCTCCAAGGGAGCCACCCTCCAAAAAAGGAATCCATTTTTGGGGGGAGGGGTTCCCTCATATACCAATCAGGGATATTGGTCCATAGTTTTCTTTTCTTGGAATGTCCTTGTCTGGATGATGCTGGCTTTATAGAAAGAGTTGGAAAGTGTTCCTTCCTCTTGTATTTCCTGGACAAGATTATGAATGAATATTATTTCCTCCTTAAATATTTGATAGAATTCGCCATTGGCACTGCTTCATGTTTCTCCCTTTCATATCCAAGTTTCACCTAGGTACTGTTGCCAGATAAAATAAATAATCTCCAATTGAATTTGAATTTTAGATAGACAACAAATAGTATTTAAATATGTATGTCTCATTCAATATTTTAGACATACTTCGACTAAAATATTATTCATTGTTTATCTGAAAGCAAAATTTAACTTATCTGAGAGAATAAAAAACATGTGTTCACACAAAAACTTGTATGTAAATGTTCACAATACTATTATTCACAATAGCCCAAAATGGAAACAATCCAGATGTTTGTCAACTAATGAATGGATAAACAAAATGTGGTCCATCCATATGTATTATTCAGAGTTCTCCAGAGAAATAAAGCCAAATATATATATATATACATACACACACAAACACACACACACACACACACACACACACAGACACGCACACACACACAGACACGCACACACACACACCCTGGGGGGTGCCAAAAAATGAATACACATTTTAAAAGATGTTATGTATTACTTTTTGAAATTGAATTGAATTATGGCAACAATGTGTCATATGATGTTCGCTCAAAGGATGGCATTAATCAAATGAATGTTAGCATCACCATGCAACAGGCAGGACAATCAAAGAAAATGGTGGAAGCATGACTGTCGTTCAAGGAACGCAAGACCATTTTGAAGGGGTATTTGAAATTCAAGAATGTTGTGGAAGTATAACGACAATGGAGACGTGAGTATGCAACAGAACCTCCAACATACCTGGCAACTGCATACGTTTGTGGTAAACTTGAGACACATGATGCTGTGTGTGATGTGCACAAGGAAAGATCCAAGAGGACTCACAGGGCAAGTCCTGTAGTCATTTGTCATCATCAGAGGTGTCTGACCGCTGATGGCAACCACTCTGAGCACCTCTTGTGATTACAGAAGTCAAACATGACTTATATTCATCTTTTGTTATCAGTATATGTCAAGTATTACAATATTAATACCGTTTGTCCTTTCTTAAAATACGTATATATTTTTTGGCACCCTCTGTATTCATGTGTACTGTATATCTATGTATATATATATATTCATTTGAATCATGAACCCTGGGTGAGAGGAGAGAGAGAGAGAGATTTATTATGAAGAATTGCTCACACAATAAGGAGACAGAGAAGTCCCATAATCTGCCATCTAAAAGCAAAAGGCCCAAGAAATCTGGTGATACAATTCAGTCTAAGTCCAAGATTTGAAAAAGTCAGGGCAAACAAGGATGTAAATTCCAGTCTGAGGGCAGAAGATGAGAGGTCTCAGTTCAAGCAATAAGGCAGAAAAGGGAGCAAACGCCTTCTTCCTCCACCCTTTTGTTCTATGCAGGCCTTCAATGGGTTGGATGAGACCCACTCACGCTGGGGAGAGCAAGCTACTTTACTGAGTCCACCAATTTAAATGCTAATCTCATCTGGAAACCCCCTCACAGACACACCCAAAAAGAATGTTTAACCAGATATCTGGGCATTCCCTAGTCTAGTCAAGTTGACACACAAAAATCACATCATTCAATGACATAGTATCAGTCATAAAAAGGAATGAAGTACTGATTCATATCATAACATAAATAAAATTTGGAAACATTATGCTAAGCGAAAAAAGCCAGACATAAAAGATCACGTGCTGAATGATTCCATTTATACAAAATGTCCAGAATAAGTAAGTTCTTGAAGACGGAAAATAGCGTAGGGTTGCCAGGGGATAGAGGAAGGGAAGAATGGGGAGTGACTGCTAGTAGCTATGGAGTTTCTTTGGGGGTGATAAAAATACTCTGGAATTGATGATGGTCATGCAAATTTGCACACTGTATCCTTTAGAGGGTAAATGTTATGGAATGTAAATTTCATCTCAATAAAATATATATAATAAAATATTTAACTAGACATCTCATATTATTTACTAAATCCGGGTGCATCTGATTGGTGAAACCCAAGTTTTATACCTCCGCATTCTAGCTGCAAAGCAGCCTGGGAAATGTTGCTTTGGGATTCATAATGTGGAAAATTACAGATGAAGAGAGAGAGTGTTGAAAACTGTGTTGACATCTTCAAATAGCTGATGTTTGCTACAGATTCTGAAGTCAAATGCCTCAATTTGAAGCTGTCTTCATCACTTACTAGCTGTGTGACTAGAGAAGGTAATTTAATCATCTGTGTCTCGATTTTTTCTTGTCAATACCAGTACTGCAATTGTTTTCTAACTGGTCTCCCTGTTTCCCTCTGTTTTCTCTCCTACAGTCTTTGTTCAACGGAGCAGCCAGAGTGATCCCTTTAAGGTATCAGTTAGCTGTGTCACTTCTTTGCTCAAAACTCTACAATGGTTTCTCAGATGACTCAGAATAAGAGGACAGGGGCTCATACTGAGAGAAACTTTTGGGAGTGGAATGAAAGTGGAGCAAAACAGGAACAATACAAAGGAAAGTGAGATACAGATAAAAATGCTTGTGGGGAACAGAGCCAGGGGATCTCAGAAAACAAACCGTCATGTTTTCTAAACTCTACATGAAAAAACAAACACACAAACAGAAGAGGGAACTCTGTGATGCTAGAAAAGCTATCTTTAACTTATTTCAAATAAAAATGAGCAACAGAAAGGAACTGAAATCAAATACTGTACAAAGTTATTATAATACAAAGATAATAAGTTACAGAATTACACCCTGTAGTCAATAAACCAGACAAAAAAGATAATATCTTTGAAATAAATCAAAAGTATTATTTCAAAACAAGCTAAAATACATTTAAAAAATTACAAGACATGAGAGAACAACATAAATCAGAATTAGTGAAACACAGAAATGAGATGACATAACTCAAGAATATGAGAAATAAAAGAAAAAATTATTTTAGCTATGAAGCCTATAGGAAAAACACAGAAGCACATACACACAATAAATAATGTCTTAGGCTGAGGCGGAAGGATCGCCGGAGCCCAGCATGTCGAGGCTGCGGTGGCCGGGAGCGGCCGCTGCACTCCAGTCTGGGTGACAGAGTGAGACTCCAACTCAAAAAATAAATAAATAAATAAATAATGTCTTAAAAGAAGTAGGGGGCGACAGAGAGAAAAATGTTAAAAACCAAAAGATATACAGAAACAACTTTAGCTTTTTAGGAGTTTTTAAGGAAGTAAAGGAGAAAGGTGCAAATACTACTGAAGATTGGCAAAAACAGATCTGGACAGATAATGGGAACTGCTGAAGAAGAAAACCAATGCAAGAGAAGAGAACAAATATTGACCCCTCAGGCCCCTCCTGCTCTGGGAGTTTTTCCTGTCCTTTCAATAAATCCTGCTCCCCCCCAAAAAATTATATAAGAAAACAGCACATGATTTACCTGGGAATATCAGTTCAAGATGACCAGTATGGCATATTCTAGTAAAATTACTGAATTTTAAAGAAAAAGAAAAAAATCCTTTGAACATGTAGGTAAAAAAAAAAAAAAAAAGAGCAAGTTCTTTATAAGGGGGAAAAATGAGATTATCATCAGACTTCTAATAGCAACACTTAATGCCATAAGAAATGTGAGTAACATATTTAAGATACTCAGAAAGAAAATGCAAGCCAGGAATTTAATATTCAGCAAAATGAATTTCGGTGTAAAAGGCACAAGCTGTTATGAACATACAGGAATCCAGAGAATATTGTTCCCCTGTGCTCTTCCTGAGGAATTAATTTGAGAATGTGTATCAGACAGCCTAAAAGGCTTGAGAGAAATCAACGTTTGGATTGGTGGTGAGCAATGAAGATGTAGCTACCTGTAGAATAAGATTAAAGGAGAGCTAAGAGGGAAGGAACATTGTACATTGTGTTGGTGCAATTCACAGTAGCAAAAATATAGAACCAACCCAGATGCCCATCAAAAGTGGACTGGATCAAGAAAATGTGGTGGAGATACATGATGGAATATTATCCAGCCATAAGGAAGAACAAAATCATGGTGTTTGCTGCAACATGAGCGTGCTAGAGACCACCACACTAAGTAAAATATCACAGAAAAAAAGAACTGAATGCCACATGTTCTCACTCATAAGTGGGCCCTGATCATTGGTCACATGAGCACAAAGGTAGGATCACCAGAGACTGGGCACTGCTAGGGGAGGGAGCGAGGAAGGTGAGGGGAGGCATGTGGCAAGACAATGGGTACCAGGTCCACTATCAGGGAGAGGGGGCCAGTTAGAAGCCCAAACTCACCTGCATGCAACTAACTTATGTAAGTAAATCCTCACTTGTAACCCACAACTCAAATAATATAAGATACAAAAATAAAAAACTTAAATAAAAAATAAAACATATATGTCATGCTGTATGTTCTGACAGTGTGGATAGAGAAAAACTAAATATAAAGAAAGAAAGAAGAATGAAGATAATATATGCAAAAAGCATTTAACCATTTTTTTTTTGAGTTGGAGTCTCACTGTCACCCAGACTGGAGTGCAGTGGCTGCTCCCGGCCACCGCAGCCTCGACCTGCTGGGCTCCGGCGATCCTTCCACCTCAGCCTTCCGAGTAGCTGGAACTACAGGCGTGCGCTACCACGCCCGGCTAATTTTTTTATTTACTGTAGAGATGAGGTCTCGCCATATTGCCCAGGCGGGTATCGAAACCCTCAGGTTCAGGCAGTCCACTCACCTCAGCCTCCCAAAGGCATGGGATTACAGGCTGAGCCACCGAGCCCGGCTTTAGCCATTTTTCATACTCATAATGGGTGGTGACAGTGTTATCATTATCTGACACTATTGGGTATGTAAAGTGGAATAAAGCAAATGAGTAATTATGCAATTTTCTAATTCTATCATCCTTTGTATCCTTGAGAACCAGAATTCTTACTATGGAAGAGAGGGGTCTTGAAATCTGTAGTCTTGGTATCTGAATAGAAAATACCAGTATAAATACATGAAGTATTTTTCTTCAAGAAACAGATATGTGTATGTGTGTGTGCACGTGTATGTATCAATATCTGCCCACTAAAAAGAGCTTGTTTGGAGGTTCTAGCAGGAAAACGCAGTGCTCATATACTCTTGACTGAAGAACGGTCATCCTCTAGAGGGAATGATCATCTTCTTTGAGATCTCAGCTTTGGGATGGGATCATATAGAGTGGCAAGGGAGGAAGGGGACACCTGTCTAGCCAGCCAGATCATCCAAATCCACCTTGGTGACAGATGTAATAGCCAGATCGCCCTCACATGAACCCATGGAAAACTTCTAGACCCAATGACCAGCCCAAGTACCCCTGAACACCCCTCGTGCCCAGACTGTGTAAAGAGTTAAAAGAAACCAGGGCTTCTTGTTTTGGCAGAACTGGCCAATTCCAGGTGTAGGGGGAAAAATGTACAAAAGGAGCTCAGGACATCTCATCATTCCAGATAGCAAGGAAGATGTAGTTCCCTATACAAAGACTACAGGGTCATGTTGGAAAGACTTGGAGCCAACTTGAAGAGGTTCCCACTAGTCAAAAATGGAGTGATCTGAGCTTCAGTAATGATAGTAACTACCATGAGAGAGGAAGGAAATTCTGATTGTGTTTAAGTCAAAGCACATGGCGGGATTTCTGAGGCAGCTAGCAAAGTCCCTTTCCCTTGATCTGGGAGGTGATTACAGGGACATTTGATGGATAACACTCCACTAAATCAGATTGTTTGTGTGGTCTTCTATGTTTTTGCTTTATCTCACCATAAAAAGTTATTAAAAATTACTGTTGATTGAATGGCATTATTTAAGCCTCTTGGGCCTTTGCTTCTTTGCCTGAACCATGAAGAAATAGCTTCTCCTGTTCACCTTGGAATTTTACTTTACAACCCAAGTAATCTTGCCCATGTAGTAGTCGTCTGTCATGGTTATGGGAAATGACTGCATACATTACAATTCTCCTGGCCAGGGCTTAAATCACGTTTAGGGAGTGGAGCAGGACAGAGGACTGACTTGATTTTGACAATAATTCCTTCTGCACTCCCATTTGCTCTTTACAATTGTCTGAGAAACACACACTCTCTCCAGGAGCCCAAGGAGGAGGAGGAAGATATAAAGGCAGAATCCCCAGAGGCAGTGAAACCTCCTCGTTTCATCTCTTCCTTTCTCTCGGGAGGATGCATATTTACCATCACCATCACATGATCCTGCTTAAGGCTGAAGCGGCCACACAGCCAGTCTGTCAAGAACTGTCATGTTTCATATGGTTAAAGTCGAGGTTCAACAATTCTTTTTTTTTTTTTTAACATATTTTTTATTTTAAAATTGTGGGGTACATTTAGGTCTCTGATACAAATATGCATTGTGCAGTTACCCTTGTTGATGAGGTGCACCTCCCCATCCACAGACAGATATCGACTACTGTTAATCCCACCTCCCTTCCCCTCCCTGCCCCCCCATAGTTTCCCACCACTGTCAATTCTTTTCTTATAGTATTATGATAGTTGCTTAAAGTCCACTTATGTGTGAGAACATGTGATACTCAGATCTTTGTTTCTGTGAGAGGTCACTCAGTATTATAGACTCTAGTTCCATCCAGGTTGCTGCGAAATTCATGATTTTGTTCTTTTTTATGGCTGCATAATATTCCATTGTGTATATGTACCATATTTTTTAAATCCAGTCCTCTTTTGATGGACAGCATGGTTGGTTTCATGATCTTGCTATTGTGAACAATGCTGCAATAAACATACGTGTGCAGGTATCTTTTTTATACAGTGATTTGAATTCTTCGGGGTATATTCCCAGTAGGAGGATTGCAGGGTCATATGGAAGGTCGATTTTTAGAGCTTTTAGGAATCGCCACACTGCTTTCCACAGAGGCTGAAATAGTTTACACTCCCACCAACAGTGTAGATGTGTTCCCTTTTAACCACATCCTCTCCAGCATCTGTTATTTTTTGAGTTATTGATAATGGCCATTCTGACTGGAGTTAGTGGTATCTCAGTGTAGTTTCAATTTGCATCTCCTTGATGATTAGTGAGGTTGAACATTTCTTTATGTGTCTGTTGGACGCTTGTATGTCTTCTTTTGTTCATATCTTTTGCCCACTTTGTAGTGGGGTTGTTCATTTTTTTATTCTCAGCACATTTTAGTTCCTTGTAGATCCAAGATGTTAGGCCTGTGTCAGACATGGAGTTGGCAAATACTTTTCCCCAGTCTGTGGGCTGTCTCCCTGCTCTCTTGATGGTTTCTTTGGCTTTGCAGAAGCTTGTCAGTTTAATAAGGTCCCACTTGTCTATCTTATCTCTTATGGCCTGTGAGTTTCAGGTTTTGTTCAGGAATTGGATCCCAGTTCCAATGTCCATAAGGGTGTGTCCTGCATTTTCTAAGGTTCTTATGGTTTGAGGCTTTACATTTAGGTCTCTGATGCATTTAGAGTTAATTTTTGTGTATGGGGATAGATAGGGATCTTGTTTGAATCTTCTGCATGTGGTCAGCCAGTTTTCCCAGCACCATTTACTAAATAAGTTCTCCTCCCCCAGGTGGTAGGTGGTGGAGGCTTTGTCAAAGAGGAGTTGGTTGAGAAATTGAGGTTTTGCTTCTAAAATCTCAATTCTATTCCATTGGTCTATATGCCCGTTACTGTACCAATACCAAGCTGTTTTGATTATTATAGCTTTATAATAAAGTTTGAAGTGCTCCTGCTTTGTTTTTTGTTTTGTTTTGTTTTGTTTTGTTTTTTGCTGAGGATTGTTCTGGCTATTCTTGGTCATTGTGTTTCCATATGAATTCCTGTATTGTTCTTTCTAGATCTGAGAAGAATGTTGCTGGTAATTGTTCTGGCTATTCTTGGTCATTGTTTCCATATGAATTCCTGTATTGTAAGTGATTTGATTAATGCCATCTTTTGAGTGAACACCCTATGATACACTGCTGCCATAATTCAATTCAACTCAAAAAATAATATATAGATAACATCTTTTAAAATGTGTATACATTTGTTTGGCACCCCCGGTTTTTGCTGGAGGTGGGCCACAATTTTGGCACCAATATTTCTAGAGTCAAAGGAAAGGGAGAAACCCAGTTAGTTACAGGATTCAGAATTTTTCATAAGATAAAGTAAAAGAGAAAAGAAATGTTCTACAAAAGAATAGTTTCCTTGATTTTGAGTATCCTACAGATATAAAATGTTATGGATAATATGCTTCATAATAGTCCCAGGCTCTTGTTGCAATCTGCTCTTCTCTTCTCTTCAAATATTTCTAGATTCAACTTACTAATATTTTTGGAGAGGATTTTTGCATCTACAAAAAAACCCTGGAATTTATTTATTAAAGAATTGTGTATTTATTCTTACAGGTTTAAACTTCAGTCACCTTCAAAGTACTCTCTGATATTCTATCAAGAAGCTTTTTTTACTGCTTAAAACAGTATTTGAACCTGTCTATTTTGATGCCTTTTAGTGCTTCTGCTGTTTTTTGTTTCACCTTTTCCACATGGGCAAAATATTACCTTTGAGGACTTTTTTTTCACTCCAGGGAAACACACAAAAAAGTCGTTTAGCATGAGATGGGTGAATAAGGAGGGTGAGACATAGGGATCATGCTAACATTCAGTGCTGTGTCAGCAGG
>NW_007252147.1:469781-473820 GCF_000164805.1 Carlito syrichta
TTTTTATTTGGGTTTCTGTTTGTTTATTATTGGTATAAAGAAATGCAATTGTCTTTTACACATTTATTTTATACCCTGAGACTTTGCCAAAGTCCTTTATCGGTGCAAGGAAGTTTTTGACAGATTCTCTTGGGTTTTCAAGGCATACAATCATGTAGTCTGCAAAGAGAAATAACTTGACTTCCTCTTTTCCTATTTGGATACCCCTGATCGCCTTCTCTTCTCTGATTGCTCTAGCCAGGACTTCCAATACTATATTGAACAGGAGGGGTGAGAGTGGGCATCATTGTCTTGTTCCAGTTTTCAGGGGAAATGGTTCCAATTTTTGTCCATTTAGGAGTATGTTGGCTTTGGGTTTCTCATAGACAGCTCTTACGATTTTGAGGTATATTCCCTGTATGCCTAGATGTTCGAGGGTTTTTAACAAGAAGGTGTGCTGGATTTTATCAAAAGCTTTTTCTGCATCTGATGATATAATCATGTGGTTTTTGTTTTGACATCTGTTGATGTATTTAATTACATTTATGGTTTTAAGAAATGTTGAACCAGACTTGCGTCCTACGGATTAAGCCTACTTGGTCATGATGGATGATTTTTGACATGTGCTGTTGAATCCGGTTTGCTAGGATCCTGTTGAGAATTTTATCAACTGTGTTCATCAAAGATATTGGCCTGTAGCTCTTTCTTTGTTGGGTCTTTACCTGGCTTGGGTATCAATGTGATTTTAGCTTCATAAAATGATTTGGGGAGAGTTTAATCTTTCTCGATTGCCTGAAATACTTTCAGTAGGATTGGTATTAGCTCCTTCTTAAATGTCTTATAGAATCCTGCTGGAAAGCCATCTGGTCCAGGGCTTTTTTTTTTTTTTTTGTAGGCAGTTTTCTTATTACATAGTCAATTTCCTTGATTGTTATTGGTCGATTTAGGGTCTCAATTTCTTCTAGGCAGGTTGTGTGATGTCAGAAAGTCCTCCATTTCCATTTTCAAGTTTGTTTCCACACAAGTGTACATAGTAGTCTCTAATATTTTGTATTTCTTCAGGGTCAGATGTGACTTCATCTTTTGTGTTTCTGATTGTGGTTATTTGGGCTTTTTCTCTCTTTTTCTTGGTTAGTCTAGCTAGAGGATCATCAATCTTGTTTATCCTTTCAAAGAGCCAGCTTTTTGTTTCATTGATTTTATTGTATTATCTTTTTGTCGTCTATGTCCCGGATTTGGACTATTATTTTGGCGATCTGGATTCTTCTGCTGAAGTTAGGGTTTTTGTGGTCTTGCTTTTCCAGCTTCCTTGGGTGACTTGTTAGGTTGTTAATTTGTGATCCTTCCATTTTCTTCATGTGCGTTTTTAGAGATATGAATTCCCCTCTTACTACAGCTTTCATGGCATCCCAGAGATTTTGGTAAGATGTTTCTTCATTTTCACTTGTTTCCAGGTATCTTTTTTTTTTTTTGAGTTGGAGTCTCACTCTGTCACCCAGACTGGACCTGCTGGGCTCCAGCAATCCTTCCACCTCAGCCTTCCAAGTAGCCAGAATTACAGGCATGTGCTACCACGCCCGGCTGATTTTTTGATTTGTTGTAGAGATGAGGTCTCGCTACCCAGGTGGGTTTCGAACCCGTGGGCTCAGGCAATCCACTCACCTCAGCCTCCCAAAGGCCAGGATTACAGGCTGAGCCACCGAGCCCAGCTTCCAGGTATCTTTTAATCTCTGTTTTGATTTCATCATTGACCCAGGAGTTGTTTAGCATCATGCTGTTTAGTGTCCATGTCTTTGTGGGTTTGGGGGGAACCTTGTTGGTGTTGACGTTTATTTTTATTCCACTGTGGTCCAAGAAGGTGCATGGCAAAATTTCGATCTTTTTAAATTTGCTTATGCTTGATTGATGGCCAAGTATGTGGTCAATCTTAGAGTACATTCCATGCAGTGATGAGTAGAATGTATATTCTGTGATCATTGGATGGAGTGTTCTGTAGGTATCAATTAAGTCCATTTGGTCAAGAGTCACATTGAGGTTCCGGATCTCATTGCTGATTTTTTATCCTGATGATGTGTCTAGGGTGGGGTATTAAAGTCCCCAGCTATGATAGTGTTAGAGTCAATATCTTTTTGAGTTTACCTAGAAGCTGCTTTATGAAAGTTGGTGCTCCTATGTTGGGTGCATATATGTTTAGGATGGATATTTCTTGTTGATGGATTGAATCTTTTATCATTATGTAGTGGCCTTCTGTATATTTTTTAATTTTTGATAGCTTAAAGGGTATTTTGTCTGAGATTAAGATCACAACTCCTCCTTTCTTTTGTGTCCCATTCACCTGAAAATTTGTTTCCCATCCTCTTACTTTGAGTCTGTGAGTGTCCTTTCTAGTGAGGTGAATCTCTTGAAGGTAATAAATTGTTTCCTGGTGATATTTTATCCATTTTGTCATTCTATGTCTTTTTAGTGGTAACTTTAGTCCATTCACATTCAGGTTAATTATTGAAATGTGAGGGTTGATCCCCATCATAAGGTTCTTACAGAGTTGTTGTTGTTCCTATTTGTTTGTTGTCTTTCTTTTGGTTTTGTAGTTGGTTCATGTGTGTTTTTAATCTTTTGCCTGTACTCTTGTGAAGAAAGCTTTTATTCTTTTTTCCTTTTCTTCTGTGTTCAGTATTTTCTTAAGTGTTTCTTGTAGAGGTGGTCTGGTGGCAGCTTAGGTTCTTAGGAATTGGATATCTGGAAAAGATTTCTATTCTCCCTCACTGATGAAGCTTAACTTGCCTGGGTAGGTTATTCTCAGTTGAAATTATTTATCTTTTAGAACTTTAAAGATAGGGCTCCAGGTTCTCCTAGCCTGAAGGGTTTCTGTACATAAATCTGCTGCTATTCTTTTTTTTTTTTTTATCAATATTTTTTATTTTGATATTGTGGGGGTACAGTTAAGGGTTAGGTATACAAATATGCTTCATTCAGGCCCCCTTGTTGATAACAGGTGTCTCCCCATCCCCAGACAGATGTTTACTACCATTAGTACCATCCCCCCCCATAGTTTCCCACCACTGTCAGTCATTTTCTTATGATAGTGCATTGGATGATCAAGGTCCACTATATGAGTGAGAATATGTGATACTCAGAGCTTTGTTTCTGTGAGAGGTCACTCAGTATTATACATTCTAGCTCCATCCAGGTTGCTGCGAAATTCATGATTTTGTTCTTTTTTATGGCTGCTTAGTATTCCATCGTGTATATGTACCACATTTTTTAAATTCAGTCCTCATTGATGGATAGCATGGTTGGTTCCAGATTTTTGCTATTGTGAACAATGCTGCAATAAACATTCGTGTGCAGGTATCTTTTTTATAGAGTGACTTGAGTTCTTCAGGGTATATTCCCATAGGGGGATTGCAGGGTCATATGGGAGGTTGAGGTTTAGAGCTTTTAGGAATTGCCACATTGCTTTCCACAGAGGTTGCACTAGTTTACACTCCCACCAACAGTGTAGGAGTGTTCCCTTTTCGCCACAACCTCTCCAACAACTATTATTTTCTGAGTTATTGATAATTGCCATTCTGACTGGAGTTAGGTGGTATCTCAGTGTGGTTTTGATTTGCATCTCCCTGATGATTAGTGAGGTTGAGCATTTCTTCATTTGTCTGTTGGCTGCTCGGATGTCTTCCTTTGTGAAGTGTCTGTTCACATCTTTTGCCCATTTTACAATGGGGTTGTTTGTTTTTTTCTTTTCAGCACGTTTGAGTTCCTTGTAGATCCAAGATGTTAAGCCTTTGTCAGACCTGGAATTGGCAAATACTTTTTCCCAGTCTGTAGGCTGTCTCCCTACTCTCTTGATGGTTTCTTTGGCTTTGCAGAAGCTTGTCAGTTTAATGAGGTCCCACTTGTCTATCTTATCCCTTATGGCCTGTGGGTTTCGAGTTTTGTTCAGGAATTGGATGCCAGTTCCAATTTCCATGAGGGTATGTCCTTCATTTTTTAAGGTTCTTATGGTTTGAGGTTTTACATTTAGGTCTCTGATCCATTTGGAGTTAATTTTTGTGTATGGAAA
>NW_007252147.1:474106-508908 GCF_000164805.1 Carlito syrichta
GATACCACCTGCCTTGTAAAAAATTGGTGAGGATTGTTCTGGCTATTCTTGGTCGTTTGTGTTTCCATATGAATTCCTGTGTTGTTTTTTCTAGGTCTGAGAAGAATGTTGCTGGAAATTTGGTAGGTATTTCAATGAATCTGTAGATTGCCTTGGGTAAGATGGACATCTTCACAATGTTGATTCTTCCAATCCATGAGCATGGGATATTTTTCCACTTGTTTGTGTCATCTTTGATTTCTTTGAGCAGAGTTTTGTAGTTTTCATTGTAAAGGTCTTTCACGTCTCTGGTTAGGAAGATGCCAAGGTATTTCATTTTTTGTGTGTGGCTATTTTGAATGGAATTGTGCTTCTTATTTGGGTTTCTGTTTGTTTATTATTGGTGTAAAGAAATGCGATTGTCTTTTGCACATTTATTTTATATCCTGAGACTTTGCCAAAGGCCTTTATCAGTGTAAGGAGGTTTTTGACAGATTCTCTTGGGTTTTCAAGTACACAATCATGTCATCTGCAAAGAGAGATAATTTGACTTCCCTTTTCCTATTTGGATACCCCTGACTGCCTTCTCTTCTCTGATTGCTCTAGCCAGGACTTCCAATACTATATTGAACAGGAGGGGTGAGAGTGGGCATCCTTGTCTTGTTCCAGTTTTCAGGGGAAATGGTTCCAATCTTTGTCCATTTAGGAGTATGCTGGTTGTGGGTTTCTCGTTGATGGCTTTTACTACTTTGAGGTATGTTCCCTGTATGCCTAGATGTTCAAGGGTTTTTATCAAGAAGTGGTGCTGGATTTGATCAAAAGCTTTTTCTGCATCTAATGACATAATCATGTGGTTTTTGTTTTGACATCTGTTGATGTATTTAATTACATTTATTGTTTTACAAGTGTTGAACCAGAGTTGCGTCCCAGGGATGAAGCTTACTTGGTCATAATGGATGATTTTTGAGATGTGTTGTTGAATCCGGTTTGCTAGGATCTTGTTGAGAATTTTAGCGTCTATGCTCATCAAAGATATTGGCCTGTAGTTCTCTTTTTTTGTTGGATTTTTACCTGGCTTGGGTATCAATGTGATGTTAGCTTCATAAAATGATTTGGGGAGGGTTCCATCTTTCTCAGTCACCTGAAATAGCTTCAGTAGGATTGGAATCAGTTCCTCCTTAAATGTCTTGTAGAATTCTGCTGGAAAGCCATCTGGTCCAGGGCTTTTTTTTTTGTAGGTAGTTTTCTTATTACATAGTCAATTTCCTTAATTGTTATTGGTCTATTTAGGGTCTCAATTTCCTCTTGTTTCAACCTAGGCAGGCTGTGTGATGACAGAAAGTCCTCCATTTCCTTGAGGTTTTCAAGTTTGTTTCCATACAAGTGTACATAGTAGTCTCTCATGATCTTTTATATTTCTTCAGGGTCAGATGTGACTTCATCTTTTGTGTTTCTGATTGTGCTTATTTGGGTTTTTTCTTTCTTTTTCTTGATCAGTCTAGCTAGGGGACCATTGATCTTGTTTATCCTTTCGAAGAACCAGCTTTTTGTTTCATTGATTTTTTTGTATTTTCTTTTTGTCTTCTATATCCTGGATTTGGGCTTTTATTTTGGTGATCTGGATTCTTCTGCTGAAATTAGGGTTTGTGGTCTTGCTTTTCCAGCTTCCTTAGGTGCCTTGTTAGGCTATTAATTTGTGCTCCTTCCATTTTCTTCATGTGTGTTTGTAAGGATATAAATTCCCCTCTTACTACAGCTTTAAGGCATCCCAGAGATTTTGGTAAGATGTTTCTTCATTTTCATTTGTTTCCAGGTATCTTTTAATCTGTGTTTTGATTTCATCATTGACCCAGGAGTTGTTTAGCATCATGCTGTTTAGTGACCATGTCTTTGTGGGTTTTAGGGGGACCTTGTTGGTGTTAATGTTTATTTTTATTCCACTGTGGTCCGAGAAGGTGCATGGTAGAATTTCGGTCCTTTTCAATTTGCTTATGTTTGATTTATGGCCAATTATGTGGTCGATCTTGGAATACGTTCCATGCAGTGATGAGTAGAAAGTGCATTCTCTGGTCTTTGGATAGAGTGTTCTGTAGGTATCAATTAAGTCCATTTGGTCCAGAGTCACACTGAGGTTCCGGATCTCATTGCTGATTTTTTGTCCCGATGATCTGTCTAGGGTTGTGAGTGGGGTATTAAAGTACCCAGTTATGATGGTGTTAGCGTCAATATCCTTCTTTAGTTTTCCTAGGAGTTGCTTTATAAAAGTTGGTGCACCTATGTTAGGTGCATATGTTTAGGATAGATATTTCTTGTTGATAGAGTGAACCTTTTTCATTATGTAGTGGCCCTCTGTATCTTTTTCAATTTTTGATAGTTTAAATGGTATTTTGTCTGAAATTAGGATTGCGATTCCTCCTTTCTTTTGTGTTCCATTCGCCTGAAAATTTGTTTCCCATCCTCTTACTTTGAGTCCTTGCATGTCCTTTCTAGTGAGATGGGTCTCTTGAAGGCAGTATATTGTTGCCTGGTGATATTTTTTCCATTTTGCCATTCTATGTCTTTTCAGTGGTGCATTTAGTCCATTCACATTCAGGCTAATTATTGAAATGTGAGAGTTCGTCCCTATCAATGAGTTCTTATAGAGTTGTTCTTCCACTTGGTTTATTGTTTTTCTTTTGTTTTGGGGGTTGGTTCATGTGTATTTTATTCTTTTTCCTGTACTCTTGTGAAGAACGTTGTTCTCTTTTTCCCCTTTTCTTCTGTGTTTAGTACTTTCTTGAGTGTTTCATGTAGAGGTGGTTTGGTAGCAGCATAAGTTCTTAGGGATTGGATATCTGGGAAAGATTTTAATTCTCCCTCGCTGATGAAGCTTAATCTGGCTGGGTAGGTTATCTTGGTTGAAATTGTTTATCTTTTAGGACTTTGAAGATAGGGCTCCAAGCTCTCCTAGCCTGAAGGGTTTCTGTAGATAAATCTGCTGCTATTCTAATTGGTTTTCCCTGGTAGGTGATCTGGCCTTTTTCTCTTGCTGCCTTTAGGACTTTTTCTTTTATGCCTACTTTGTTTAGGTGAATTATTATGTGTCTAGGAGTTGGTTTTCTCATTTGTTGTCTTGCAGGGGTCTCTGAATCTCTTGTGTTTGAGTTTTTGCATCATTGATTAGATAAGGGAAGTTTTCTTGAATGATCTCATGGAAAGTTTGTTCCAGTGTGGTCTCTGTCTCTCTTTCTGCCTCAGGAATGCCAATTACTCTTAGGTTCTGTCTCTTGAAGTAATCGCTCATCTCTTGAAGGTTTTTTCCTGTCTTTTTGAGCTTGTTTTCTGTGTTTTTGAGAGTTTGGGTTAGTTCTATATTTTGGTCCTCAAGCTCTGAGATTCTTTCTTCTGCTTTGGTAATTCTGCTTTCCATGCTTATCATTTGTTATTTATTTCATTCATAGTATTCTTTACTACTGTTATCTCAGATATCAGCTCCTTTCTAGTTTCTTCTTGAGTCTCCTCAATTCTTTTTAATCTCTCCATTAATGTCTTGATATCTAGATTTGTAGTTTGAGACCAGTCATTCTGGGGGCTCTTCATTGTTTGCATTCTGGTCAGTTTTCTCAGTGTCTGCCCTCCCAGGAGTCTGGGAAAGACTCATATTCTTCTTTTGGTTTTTCTTCATTTGTGTAGATTTTTCTCTCATCTCTTAGTGGCTAAAGTCCCTTGAGCTCTAATCTCCAGCCTCTCCCCTCTGTTTTTGTTTCAGGCAGCTAGCCTGCTGCCTGGGAGATCTGTGACTTGTCTCTGTTCAGTGTAGGGGAGGGGCTTTGTCTCCTGTTTAATGACGTCACCGTGGGAACTGAGGTGGAGGCTCTGATAGGTGGGCAAGACGATGCAAATCTGCCTTGAAAATGGCAGAGGTGGTAGCTTTTCTTTCACTTTTAGGGATGCTCTTGTGGGTCTCTAGGCGGGACCAGCTGCACAGCTGGGCCCTGGATCCAGGGTGCCACCAGCAGGCTGGGGTGGAGGAGAGGGTCGGGGGTTCCCTCTTCTGGAGCTGGAAGCCTCTGATCAGCACCTTATACAAGGTCCCTTACATAAGCTTGTGGTCGCACGCTGAGTGCCTCAGTCAGGGTGGGCCCGGGGCTCCAGATCTCCAAAGCTCCAGAGGGCAGGTGGTGGCTCTGGGTCCCTCACAGGGCACTTCAGCCAGAAATGGGAACGGTATCTCTGAGTGGCAGGCACCCAGAGCCTCCCTGGGTGACCGGCAGCTTGGTGCTGGGTGCTGGTCATGATGATGTAACCAGGGAGGGAGCTGGGATCCAGGATTCAGGATTCCCCAGTCGGCCGGAGTTACATATAGTGAAGCAGCTGCTGCTGGGCCACAATATCTGGCCCTGTGTGGAACCAAAGGTCCCCAGGCCTCATACCAGTGTGTCTGGCAGTGGGCAGGGGGTTGCAGGAAGAAAAGTAAGAGTCTTTTTGGGAACTCATGTTCAGAGAGTCTCACGGATCCACCTATGCCATCGCCATCTTCAGGAGTCTCCAATCTGCTGCTATTGTAATTGGTCTTCCCCGGTAAGTAGTCTGACCTTTTACTCTTGCTGCCTTTAGGATTTTTTCTTTTATACCTACTTTGTTTAGGTGAATTATTATGTGTCTGGGAGTTGGTCTTCTCATTTGTTATCTTGCAGGGGTTCTCTGAATCTCTTGTGTTTGAATTTTTGCATCACTGATGAGATGAGGGAAGTTTTTTTTGAAAGATTTCATGAAATGTTTGTTCCAGTGTGGCCTCTGTTTCTCTCTCTGCCTCAGGAAGGCCAATTACTCTTAGGTTGGGTTTCTTGAAGTAATCATTCATCTCTTGAAGGTTTTGTTCTGTCTTTTTAAGCTTTTTTTCTATGTTTTTACCAGTTTGGGTTAGTTCTGTATTTTGGTCTTCAAGCTCTGAGATTCTTTCTTCTGCTTGGTGAATTCTGCTTTTCATGCTTATTAGTTTGTTATTTATTTCCATCACAGTATTCTTGACTGCTATTATTTCTGTCATCAGCTCCTTCCTATTTTCCTCTTGTCTTCCCTCAATTTTTTAAATTCTCTCTATTAATGTCTTGATGTCTGGGTTTGTTGCATGTGACCAGTCATCCTGGGGGCTCTTCATTGTTTGTGTTCCGAAGTCTGTTTTCTCAGGGTCTGACCTCCCAGGGCTCTGTGTGAGACCTATATTCTTCTTTTGGTTTTTCTTCATTTGTGCAGATCCTTCCTCCCTACTTTTTCCTTCCCTCCACTTCCCCATCTTCTTTAATTCTGTTATTCAGAGGTGGAAGGTTGCTTTTACTTCTGTTTATTCAATCTCCTATTCTTCCTTATATATATATCATCTTGCTTTGTTCAATTCTGGAGTTGGACTGTAGGTTGGGGGTGGTCCTTTTTGCAGTTTTGAGATTTAATTAAGGGGGAAGCTGTGATTCAAAATCTCTCTGCAGATCCCGATATCCACCAACAGGTATATGGACAATCTGAAACCCACTTCCCACTGTCTTGGAATCTGTCCCTGCAGCAGGTTGTAGGTTTACTCCCTGAAAGCAAAATGAGGTTAACAGAGGGAAGAGAATGGAGCAGGCAGTGAGGGAAGAGGGGGGTGGAGAGACAGAGGAGTAAGAGGGGAAACAGACAAGCGTACTGACTAACAAATGAAAAGAGACACAAAGACTGAAACAAATATAAACAATAACCAGGACTACAAACTAACCAACAACCATATGAAAAACTAAAACATACAATGATGCGAACGTACAAGCTAACCAACCTCCTTATTGGTGTGCTATTCCTCTATACAAAGATGGGGTTTGCAGAGAAATAAAAAGAGAGAACAAAAGAAAAGGAATAGAATAAAGTCAATAACAGAACCAACCAAGCACACTCTGAGACTCTTCCTTTAAGTTCAATGTCCTTTCAGCTCTGATTTCTAGCTGTCTTTGCAGGCTGGGAGGTTTGGTCACAGTTAGGGTCAGTTGCCCCTGGCCTGCTGTGAAGGGCAGTTCAGATCTGGGCTCCCTACCCAGTCTATCACTCAGATCTGGCCTTGTCTATTTATCAAGGGGGAAGAGTTTCTGTCTTTCCCACTTTGATGTTGTTACCTTGGATCCCCAGTAGGTGGGGCTATCTCACCTCTCCAGTTGATCTTTAGGCAGGGCGGAAGTCAGAGGGCGCCCAGGATGGGAGGGAGCCAGCAAAGGCAGTAGCGGTGGCAGCAGCCTCCTCCCGGTACATGGAAGGAGCTCCATGAGCCTGACTCCGGGTGAGGGGTGTGGCATGGCAGTGGCAGTGGCAGTGGCAGTTGCAGCGGCAGCGGCAAACTCAGTGGATCGTGTTTGCTGGGGCTTCACGGTCAGAAGTCGTGGTTCACCTCAGGCATGGGGGGGCGATGGCCCCGGTGGCAGCATCCAAGCTGCGGTGGTGGCCCAGACCGCCATGATGTTTGAGCAGTGGCAGCGGCTGAGCTCCGTGTGAAGAGAAGGCTGCTGAAGATGAGAGCTGCAGCCCGAGGGAGAGAGCTAGAGTCTTTACATGTGTTCTCTTTCGCAGAGGGTCTCACAGACCAAGCTGCCATGGTCATCTTGCCTGAAGTCTCAACAATTCTTTTAGGGACAGGGCCAGGAAGCTTGAGTTAGGTATGTGGCAATGTCCAGTTGCACTGATGACTGAGCTGTTGATGTACAGAGCTCAGCAGAAGGGCTGGATCAGGCTGGGAGGCTGGACAGCCTCCATGGACTGGCTTTGACCCTGACAGACAATAATCTGATGTGCCCATAGGCCTTGGGATTAGAATGTGGGTGAAGGGAATTATGAGGGAGTGTGAAACCACTCACTCGGTTTTGGAACATTTTTCTCTTTCTTCTTTTAATTCAATATTTATTCCTCTCCCATATACAAGGAGAGACCACCCCCAAAACTTGGAATTTATTTATAAAATATTGTGTCTTTATTCTTACGTCTTTAACTTCAGTCACTTTCAATGTACTCTCTGTTTGATGCAATACACCTATCCAGATGCTTTTTCCACTGAAAACACTTTTTGAACTCATCAATTTTTATGACTTTTAGTGCTTTGTTTCACCTCTTCTACATGGGCAAAATGTTACCCTTTGAGGACTGTTTTCATCCAGAGAAACACAAAGAAGTTGCTCAAGGTGAGGTCAGGTGAATAGGAAGGGTGAGGCACAGGGGTCATGCCCCTTCTGGTCAAAAACTGCTGAACACTCAGGGCAATGTGGGCAGGTTGCTTGTGTAAATCACCCATCATGAAATGGGCAAACTTGTTGAAAGAATCTCCAAAAAATATTCACTAAAGTCAAGTGTGGCTTCTCACAGCAACACTGGCTGGTACACTGATACCAATGGGTTCCTAGAACACTTACCTAGCTGCGGAAGCCTGTACTACAAGGGGCCTGCTTGCCAAAAAAATCTGATTTCTGGGGGGGTTTCCCCTTGCAAATATGTTAATGTCTTTACTATTATTATAATATTTTATGTTTCTTAAAATATTTACATATAAGAGGAGCAAAACGATTTTAAAGTTGATTTCAGTATGAATTTGTTTATTGTTTTCACATAAATATCAGTATTTGACTGATTCAAAATTGAAAAAAAATAAAATAAATACTGTTTATTGCCTATTGTCTGAAAAGCACTGCAATGGACTACATTAAAATCAAGAAATTCTATTTATTAAAAGTCATCATAAAGAGTGAAAAAACACCTCATCTCTACAGTAAATTTAAAAATTAGCCAGATGTGGTGGCATGTGCCTGTAGTTCCAGCTACTTGGAAGGCTGAAGCAGAAAGATCACCTGAGCCTATCGGGTTGAGACTGTGGTGGCCACCAGTGTGCCACTGCATTCCAGCCTGGGTGACAGAGTGAGGCTCCAACTCAAAAGAAAAAAAAGAGTGAAAAAACAAGCCACAAAAAAACAGGAGAAAATACTTGCAACACATAAAGCCGACAAAGTGCTAGTATATAGAATACATAAATAATTCATCCAAATTAATTAGAAAAATGGGCAAAAAAACTTGAATGGTCACTTCACGTAAGATAAAATCACAGTGGCCAACAAGCATATGAAAAGGATTTAATTCACCAGGAAGTGAAAATTAAAACCACAGTGAAAACTACACACTCACCAGACTGGCAATAATTTAAGTGCCAATTCTGAATGTTGATTGCGCATACAGAAGGTCTCATATAGGAGAAGGGACTTTAAAAAAATGGAATTATCTTTGGGAGGGCAGGCCCCTTGTTGGTACACTTGGAATTTGTTCCTCCAGATCAAAAGGTCAACCGAAGTTTTTATCTGGAAGGTTTGAGAAGGTTGCACCATGATTTGAGGAAGAAATGTCCCGAGTTGTGACTCTAGTTCTTCCACCATGACAACACACTTGCCCACACTGCACTGAGTGTTCTGGAGTTTTTGACCAAAAAACAGCGTGACTCCTGTGCCCTACTCTCCCTATTCACCCAATCTCGCCCTGAGCAACGTTTTTTTTTCCCTGGATAAAAAAAGTCTTGGAAGGGAAACATCTTGCTGATGGGAAGAGGTGAAACAAAAAATAGCAGAAGCACTAAAAAAGCATGACAATTGATAAGCTCAAAACTGTTTTGAGCAGTGGCAAGCACTGATAGGTGTATTACATCAAACAGAGAGTAGCTTGAAGACGAAGTTTAAACATGTAAGAATAAATATGCAATGTTTTAAAAATAAATTCTGAGGGTTTTTGGAGTCCCCACTTGTATTGCTCATGAGAGTTTTAAAACTTGTGAAATCACTTTAGAAAACTCTCTGGGTTGGGCACAGTGGCTCAAGCCTGTAATCCTAGGATTGAAGGGCCAAGGTGAGAGGCTTGTCTGAGTCTGCAGGCTCGAGACCAGCCCAGGTAAGATGGTTAGACCTCATCTCTACAATAAATCAAAAAAAGTAGCCGGGCGTGGAAGCGCACACCTGTAGTTCCAGCTACTTGGAAGGCTGAGGCAGAAGGATCGCTGGAGCCAGCAGGTCAACGCTGGGGTGGCCGTGAGTGTGCCACTGCACTCCAGCCTGGGTGATAGAGCGAGACTTTGAGTCAAAAAGAAAAGAAAAGAAAACTCTCTGACGACAGAGAGCTATTTACAACAGCTCAATCTACCTATGCCCTATGAGCTAGCAACTCCATCCCAGACACACCACAGGTATTTAGCATGGTAAGTCAAATGGCAGGTGCAAAAATTCTCAGAGGAGCGTTATCTGTAATAGCTCCAAACTAACCTAACTGAAATGTACCATCACCTGAAGAATGGGTGAATTGTGGTATATTCATCCAATGGAACACTAAACAGAAATGAAAATGGACAATCCACAGCCTCACACAACAGCATGGATGCATTGCCCATACACACACAGTTGCCATTGGAATTCATCAGTTCTACGAGAGAAGCAGGACATTTAAGGGTGAAGATTGGCCTGTAAATTCAAAGAGCTCTCAGTGCTGGCACTCTCTTGTCCAGAGAATCAGCGCCATCTTGGGGTGAAGGCAACATGGAAAGAAGGTAGATATTATGGAATCCGGGGCTGGGGGAAGTTTCAGATTCCGAATTAGAGTTCATGGCATGAAAATCAGAGACTAAGACCAGAACTGAGACCGCCAGACCCCTCTGCTGGAGTACAAGCATTAGCGTTGTCAGGACTTGGGGTAGATGGAGAGAGAAAATTATCCTGCTGCTGGAATTCCCAAAGGGCTAGGCAGAACCCTTGCCTGGAGCTGCAGGAACCAAAGACCTTGGGATACCAGGATTGGCAGATACAGGTAACATGCATGGCCAACATCCCCTCCCAAGGGCCCTACTCCCAGTGCCATCGCACTGGGAATTCGGTTTCAACATGTGAATTTTCAGGGCATAAACATTCAGTCGGCAGTAGTATGAGACTAATTTACTTTCTGAACTTGAGAGACGTACCCATGCTTTGCCCTTTCTCTGTCAGCACAAATAATGAAGAGTTAGCTAGCTCTCTTAGAAATGAGAGCTATTGTCGTTCACACAAAGTTACTGCTTTCACTGCCTAGCTTACCATAAGAGGCACAGAACTCTTTCACACTCCAACAGAACTCCTCTCCTGCTGGGGCCCCCTTTAGAAAGAAAAGCTTCAAATGTTACTTAAAAACTGTATGTGGGAAAAGGGTTCTGCCTGGCAACCCTATGAAACAAAATGTAACATGTTATATGAGAGTGAGAATTAATTTTCCGTTGCCTCCTCTGTGCTCCTTTGAAGGCTGCAGATTGCTGCTTTTTAAACTCATGTCTGTGAGTGGCACACTGTGGAGAATAAGTTTCTCTCTAACTCAGGAAGAGAAAGAAAATGAATAGTCTACTGTAAACCCTGTTGGTCCACAGTTTGGAAGTTTGTTTTGAACAGATGTTAATACTAATTTGTGACTTTAAAAGACTTGTTCCATGACACCAGTGTTCCATTCCCATATCCCGTGTGGAGGGCTTCTGTCAATCCCTTTAACATCACGTCTCACCTGACAGCAAGGAACACAAGTCTCCCTTTGAAGATGCCAGTTTGTAAGCAGAGGATAATCTCCCTTCCGAGTCAGAAAAAGAGGACTACCTTTTTGAGGGGGAAAAGGTACATTTCTCCCCATATAAATCATCGATTTTTTATGCTGTATTTATTAGTTATATCAATAAAAAATGTATGAAGGATCTATTTAGGGCAGGTACCATGCTAGGGTGCTGGGGACATGACATTGAACCAAATATGGTCTCCATCCTCGAAGTTCTGGTTGTCTAAAGAGGGTAAGGACTTGACCGCCATGGAGTGATATGAGAGCTCCTTACTAATCTTTAAAACTTCCACGTTTGTGTCTAGAGTCACCACTCATGTGAGCACCAGTCTCTTCTTTTAGATTATGAGAAGGGAAAGCGTGGACTTAAATGTCCATTCTCTTGCCCCAGCCAACTGTGTCCCTGTGACACTTTCCTGAGGTGTGTTTGTCTAAAGAAGACTCGATGCGCAAATGTGGCTCTAACTGGGTGGCACCATGTCCACGGGCAAATCAGCATGTCCTCACTTAACAACAATGGAGGACTACTGGGAAATACAGCCAGAATCACATTTTTCTGTTTTGAGGGGGTAGGAGTCTCACTCTGTGGCCCAGGCTGGAGTGCAGTGGCACGCTCACAGCTACTGCAGCCTCAACCTTCTGGGGAATCTTTCCACCTCAACCTTTTACGTAACTGTAATCACAGGAGCATGCCACCATGCCTGGCTAATTTTTTAATTTATTGTAGAGATGCGGTCTCACCAAATTGCCCAGGTTGGTCTTGAACCCCCGGACTCAGGCAATCCTCTTGGCCGCCACCTCCCAAAGTGCTGGGATTACAGGCGTGAGCCACCGCACCTATCTGTAATCATGTTCCAAGAAGGATGGGTCTTGTTAAATGAAATGCCCGTCTTTCCCCTGAACCCTTGCCTGGAGCTAATTTTGGAAGCAAGGGTGAGAGAAAGTATAGTTGTTTTGTATAACAGAGTAAGAAGAATTGGGAGTTCTTAGTAACAAACAATGAGGGAAGGGATGACGGGAAATATGGAGAGGTCAAGGAAGAAGTAGGATGAGGAGGAAGGGTCGAATGAGGCCAGGATGCTACACAGAGCGAAATGGCCAGGAGACCACCCTCAGTGGTGCAATGGCCGGAAAGGTGATGTCTAAGAGTCAATTCGCAGTAGTTTATGTGACTGCAGGGAAGATGCCTCCTCCCCCAATCTCCCCTACCCTGCAGGAAAGTCATACACATGACTTGCAGGAACAGGTACTGGAGAATGTGGTAGACAGAATAACAGTCCCCAGAGTTGCCCTAAGCCCTGGAACCCATGATTATGTTAGATGACTTTGCAGATGTGATTACCTGAAGGGTCTTGAGGGAGACTGCCTTGGATTATCTGGGTGGGGCTGATGTAATCATGAGGGTCCTTGAAAGTGGAAGAAAGGAAGCACTAAGAGAGAGGTGGCCACAGAGAAAGCCACGGAGAGGGGCAACATTGCTGACTCTGAAGGTGGTAGAAAGGGCCGACTTTAGTCCCTGGAAAAGGCGGAAAATGGAGTCTCCCACAGTGGCCCTGTCACACCTAAATTCTAGCCCTGTGAAGCCCCTATTGGGTATGTGTCCTCCACAACTATAAGCTAATACCTTTGTGTCTTTAAGCCACTATGTTTGTGGCAATTTGTTACAGCAGCCGTAGGAAACTAATACAAGGTGTAAATCAGAGAGAAGAGCTGAGTGCAAAGACAGGAAAATCTAGTATGATTTAGGGGCCATCATTAGACCAAGGGTTGCTGTGGTGTGTATAACAGAATTTAAAGTCAGAAAGATCAGCTTAAGTCAGACTGTGGGGAGCCTTATGGGAGAGGTTAATGAATTTAGACACCTTCTTTGGATCATGGAAAGCCACGGAAAGGTTCAAGTATGGATTATGGTAATAAACAGAATTTCAAAAGTGGGGACCAGGAGCACTCTCTGTCACGATGCCTGGGTCTGCCTTGGGGGCTCATGGAATCAGGGCAAGTGATCCAGCCCTGAGTCGACCATTCCCACACCCCCAGAACACCTTGCCTTATTGACTGTTTCGTGTTGGGCTTCTGCTTCAGATTTCCTTGAACAATGGATCTTGAAGCGAAGATAAATTGAAAACCACGCACAAGCCCAATTCACTGTACCAAGAGGCGAAGTGTCTCATTCTGAATCCCCCAGCTGGAAGACAGGAGGGCAGGGATTTACTCCCTAGGAATCTCAGTTCCCAGTCCTGGACTCTTTTGGTGGGGGCCAGAGGGATTGAAAGGGGGAGTCAAAAAAGCCATCTTTTAAGTGATCCAGTATTAAGTCCTGGCCTATGGAAGCTTCCAGCAAAAAAGGAAGGGCTTGGATATGGAGCGAGAGTACTAAGAAAGGAGGTAGAAACTGGTTAGGCAGAGAGGGAGGGTCTTGAGGAGACTTATCACCTGCGGGAACACCCCATGTACCACTCCCATTATATAATTGTTGACTGACAAAGTGGTTAATGTGGTTAAGAGCATCCTCTCAGTCCAGGATGTACTGCTGTAAGGGTCTTTTTGCTGCTTAAACACAGGCACTTGTTTAACCAAATGTCCTAACTTGACCTTGGCTTATTATAATATCATTAACAAAGCATTTGTCTTGTGATTTTACCCACCCGTGCCCCTATGGGTTTTTCCTTGGTACTCATCGGTAATATTCAAGAGGGAGTAACTTTGGTCAAGGACCCACATGTGCAGTAAAAATTGGGTCTCAGGAAGTAAGGGGCAGATGAGATGTAAATGAGAGAACCCCAGCAAAAATAAGATAAAACCACAAATTTCTAGCACCAATAACCCATTTCGCCCCCCCCTCCTCTGGAGAGCTTTGTTGCTTCTTTCACTTATCCTTTTGGTATCCACATTCCTTAATCTTCTTGGTCATGGGACAACAACCCAAGCTTGCCGGTTCAAGCTGACAATGGAGTTAAAAACTCCTGCAACAGTACCTTGAGTCATGAGTCACCATGCCTGGGAGACCCAGCAGACCTAGGAGCACCCGTGCTTCAGCCTGAAGTCAGCAGGTGCTAGTGAGAAACACCTCACTGATAACCCCTCAAGTCCAGGGGTTCACAGATAGGGGGAAGTGGACACCTCGGAGCTCCAACACAAAGGCGAATCACATTAGCAGACCCCAAAGGGGCACGATAAAGGTGCCAGGGATGCTTTCACGAGGAGGGTTCAGGCTTGGGTTAACAAAGGAGGAGGCAGAGACCCGGACCCCCAGAGGAAACAGACCCCACCCCATTTTCTAACCTTCTCGTGTCCTGGTTCCTGGGAAGCTGGGAGAATCATAACACCACAAGCTCTGCAGGTGTTCAGAATGAATGTTTAGGGCCTTGTGGTGCTCCGAGCATGCCTTTCAGTTGTCAGGGTGTTATTACTTAAGCAGGAGCACTGTAATTACTTGAGCATTATTATAATACACAAAGTGATTCAAACAGCAAGAAGGGCTTTGATGAATTAGTAGTTCTTTTGATCTCTCCAGTTTTGCGGCTCTTGTTCAAAGACATCTTTTTAACGTATTCAGATTCATGGAAAAGCTACCATAGCTCTTAGCAAGATTTTTTTTTTTCTCCCTGACTCCAGCTCTCGATATCTTACCACTTTCAATATGTTGCCCAGACTGGTCTCGAACAATCAAGCAATCATCCTGCCTCGGCCTCCCAAAGTGCTGGGATTACAGGCATGAGCCACCGCACCTGGCAGAATATCAAGGTCTTAGCTAGCAAAGGTAATGATTCTAGAGATGAGTTCTTGAAATTGAAAGTGCATGTTCACCACTTACACTTTCTTTTATTACTTTCTTTCGAGATCAGATTATTTTTATTTTTGTTATATGAAAAGCATTTAATTTCTATATTTTAATCCAGGTAGAGAAGACAGAAGGAAAAAAATCACCTCCATTAAAGGAAATCCGGCATCCCAATGTCATTAGCAAAACTGGGTTGACACATCTTCCCAGGAACTTGGTGCTCTCTGGTACCTCTCCACAGGCGTGTGGAGATGAGAGCAGCTTAGCCAAGTGTCCCTTTTGTATCACAGGTGAGAAAGCCCTTGGGGGCTGAGATAGCCTTACCCAGACCCACAGAAGGAAATTAGATGATCACAGGGAGGGAATCCTATGGTTTTGTGAGGCAACCCCTGGTTTGGCCCCACTTACTGTTCAAAGGAGCCCAGGGCCTGCCTCAGGACATGGCAGAGGAACCGGGACAGGACTGAGGTGTCACACAGACTTATTTTCTGAGGGACCTGGAGAACTGTTATTGTTTATGTTAACAAGTTGCTTGGTTCTCAACCCTGGCCACAAATTAGACTCACCTGGACAGCTACTTTGCACTTGATGACATCTCACGCATCACTTAACAGCAACTCGATCGTATTTTTTAAGGAAATAGTGAAAAACGAATCGCTTCGTGTTAAATAGTATGGTATTGGAGTCCATTGTTTTATTGTAATGATATTTGGCTTATAATGGAATGTTGGGCATTGAGAAATTTATGACAAAAAATCAAAACTTTGTGTCTTATATTTTTTTCTAACGTGTGGTAACGCGGGAAACAGTCACCAGCACACATTGCAGGCTTATTGATATGTGTTGTCCAGTAGTAATTTTGGCGTCTTCCACCTGGTGTTTTTCTATTCAAGCAGACAACGCAGTCTAATTTTCTCCCTTCCACAATAGTAATATGCAACTTATTGTCCAATATGTCTTTCAAAGATGATGTGGAAGGATGCACTCGTGATTCCTGAAAACCACTTCACAACTGATCAGAAGCTTGAAAACGTCCAGTGGGATATAGGTTTTTCCTTGTTTTTTAATGGAAAGCTTCAAGGAAACATACGTTTTTGAAAAATTTGCAGCAGACTTACTTGACATACTTATAACTTAGATTATAAATTTGTCCCGTATAATCACCAGCAATCTTTTTATGTCCCCTCAGAGGGGACATCCAAGTGGTTGGCTAGATTTACAATGTCCCCTCAGAGGGGACTTCTGAGTGCAAAGGGTTTAATTCTGATGTCACCAAAGGAAGTCTTATCCATTGGCCTGTGGTTGGTATTCCTCAAAGCCTCCCATTGATTCTGACATGTTGGCAGGACTGTGGTTCCCACCAGGCAATGTTTTTCAAATTTCCTTTGGAATAAGAATCACCAGGGTGAGCCTTAGGCATCCAGAATGCAGGCGTCTACTGGCTTCACCCTGGGACCACCTTCTCCCCCAAATTCTAGGGCTGGCAGGTCTGGAGTGGAAACTGGAAATCTGCTTGTCGACTGTGCAACTCTAATGAATCCAATGCCAGTGCGTGGAACCCCCCTGCCTATCTTCTCCCATCCCGGAGCCCTGCAGCCTGCTCTGGGGAGCACTGACTTCCAGTAGCTGTCATTTGTAGGAGCCCAGCCGACCATTGCCATGAGACCAGGACAATGTCCTAAGAAGCAGACACACTGCAAAGGGATGCTTTGCTGGGGACCCTAAAACAAAGGCCACAGTTCCTCACAAGAGCCTCTTTGTCTACAGAGTGCTGACAATGTGATGGGAAGAGGAAAAAGAATGGATGAATGTGGTAGTGGCGCTTACAGAAAACACTCAGATGGTAAAATCAGACCTTTATGAAATCTTCTAGTCCCCATCAATGCTTGAAATCTCAATGCTTCCCAGGCTCTACACTTTCCCATAATCCCTGGGTTCTGCAAGAACATATTGGCATCTTAAATTTCAATGATAGATGACTAAAGGCCAAATTTCAAAGAAGAGTTAACGTGAGCATCTACACATTAATTCCCACCACACATTCCAGACATCCCGTTGTTTTCACCTCGCCCAGCTTTTGTCCATCCTGTTTTTAACTTTTATTTTATTTATTTATTATCACTATTTTTTAATTTTAGAGTTATGGGGTACATGTGAGGATTTGCTGCATACGTAAGTTTCAAGCAGGTGAGGTTTGGATGTCTTTTTCTTTCTTTCTTTCTTTTCTTTTTTTTTTTTTTGTGTTGGAGTCTCACTCTGTCACCTGGGCTGGAGGGCAGTGGCATGCTCATGGCCACTGCAGCCTTGAACTGCTGGGTTCAGGTGATCCTTCTGCTTCAGCCTTCTAAGTAGTTGAATTACAGGCAAGCACCACCACATCCAGCTAATTTTTTGAATTTTTGTAGAGATGAGGTCTTGCCAGGTTACCCAGGCTGGTCTCAAACCCGTGAGCTCAGGCAATCCTCTCATCTCGGCCTCCCACATTGCTGGGATTACAGGCACAAGCCATTGCACCCAGCCCAATTTTTAGTTCTTTGACTAATTTTGACGTCTTTCACCTGATTTTTTTCTTTTTTTTTGAGTTGGAGTCTCACTCTGTCGCCCAGACTGGAGAGCAGTGGCTGCTCCCGGCCACTGCAGCCTCGACCTACTGGGATCTGGCGATCCTTCCACCTCAGCCTTCCAAGTAGCTGGAATTACAGGCATGTGCTACCACGCCCGGCTGATTTTTTTTTTTTGGTAGCGATGAGGTCTCGCTGCCCAGGTGGGTCTTGAACCCACGGACTCAGGCAATCCACTCGCTTCAGCCTCCCAAAGGCGCGGGATTACAGGCTGAGCCACCGAGCCCAGCTCACCTGATGTTTTTCTATTCAAGCAGACAATGCAGTCTCATTTTCTTCCTCCCACATCAATAATATACAATTTATTGTCCAATATGTCGTTCAAAGATGATGTGGAAGGATGCACTCGTGATTCCTGAAAACCACTTCTCAACTGATCAGAAGCTTGACAAATGTCCAATGGGACATAGGTTTTTCATCTTTTTTAATAGAAAACTTCAAGGAAACATATATTTTTGAAAAATTTGCACTTGTATAAGTTTATCCTGCAAAATCACCAGCAGAGGTCGAACTAGCTTATGTTCCCACCAACAGTATAAAAGTGTTCCCTTTTCTCTGCAACCACACCAGCAACTGCTGTTTTTTGACGCTTTAATAATAGCCATCTTTACCAGTGTGAGGTGGTATCTCATTGTAGTTTTGATTTGCATTTTTCTGATGATTAGTGAGGCTGAGCATTTTTTCATATATTTGTTAGCTGCTTGGATGCCTTCCTTTGAGAAGTGCCTGTTCATGTTCTTTGCCCACTTTTTAATGGGGTGACTATTTTTTTCCCTGTCAATTCATTTGAGTTCTTTATAGATCCTGTGTTCATCCAGTTTTTATTCATCGGCTTAAATTTCATAACACAAATGTTTTGACTTTACTGATGTAAGTGTAATGGAAATTTGTGAGTTGGTCACAGTCATGGATAAGGTCACTGTCAGGCAGGTCAGCTCTGCCTGGTTAAACTATGGTTTTATTTTTGGAACATTTACACAGGCAACCCTACTTGTTAAAGACAAGCAAACACTTCTTTACATGAGACAGAAGAGCACCAGACTGCCTCACCTCTCACAATCGCTTTCCCTAGACTACTGGTTGGATGTAAGATAGTGTAGAATGAGTAAGTCAGGTGTCCTTACCTGCTGAAACCAGCGGGCTTCTGACACACCTGTGGATCTGGACTGATCTTGATGGAGACTTGAGGCAATGACACAAGAGTGGGTCATCTCTAGGCCACCTCTGCTCCTGAGAACACTGGGGTTGCTGAACAGGTAGCAGTTGGCCAGAGTTTCTTTGTTCATTTGTGTGTTCATTTTATAATGACCATGCTCAGTGATGCCAGAGTTCTCTAAGACTTAAGGGTTTGAATCAGACTGTTTTTTGAATCTACCACAGAAAAGACCCAAGAGTCTTGGAACAAAGGTGGCCTTGGTTGGTGGTGGGGCCGCAGTCTTTAAGACAGGTTGACACGATCTGGCCTCTGTGGATTTTCCCAGCCCTCTAGCCTGTGACATGACCTTGTGGGTCACTACAAGTTCATGAGGTCATGCCCTTCCCTTCAGCAGGAAAAGTGTGTCAAGCAGGATCTACAGCATGAGAAACTTAGTGCTAGTGTATCAAGAATCAGCATAGATTCCTATAAGATCTAAAACTTGACCTCCCATATGACCCCGCAGTCCCCCTGCTGGGAGTATACCTGGAGGAACTCAAATCACTCTATGAAAAAGATACCTGCACACGTATGTTTGTTGCAGCATTGTTCACAATAGCAGAAACATGGAACCAACCACGCTGCCCATTGAAAGAGAACTGTATAAAAAAAAGTGCTACATATACACGATGGAATATTCCACAGTCATAAAGAACGACAAAATTATGAACTTCTCAGCAACTTGGGTGGACTTAGAGGCTATAATACGGAGTGATCTATCACAGAAACAAAGAACCGAGGATCACACGTTCTCACTCATAAGCGGACTTTGAACAACTATCGTAAGACTCTAAGAAAGGGATTGGCAGTAGCGGGAAACTGCCAGGGAGGGGGCACACCTCATCAACAAGGGTACCTGCATAATGAACATCTGTATACCTAAACCTGAATTGTACCCCACATATTTAAAATAAAATATATTTTTTTAAATTTTTAGTTAAAAAAAAAGATTCAGCATAAAGTGCAGGAACTTTGCATATGTGAATACACTTCACCAGCTCGTTGGTTGCCATGGCCTGATAGCTTATGACACTGACAGAGGAAAGTGACATTCTCTTTCCCTGTAGGATTTCACTGGTTGCGAATCACCTGCAATGTATGGGAACAATGTAAGAACTATTAAGAGAAGAGGGACTTCAGCCATTTCTGCCCACACTTGCCCAAGCCTGCCCTCTGTTCCAAGTTCTCCTAACATGCTCTAGACAGCGTAGATGTGCTTTTGCTAATTAATTTTTGAGATCGGTCTGGATCTTGTGTAAAGGGGGCAATCACTTTACAATAACCACAGATCCCTGGCACTGCTGATGTGTTGATGCCATCATTAAAAGGTCTTCATTGGCTTAGAAACAGTTGAGGCTTTTCCCCTACATGTGTTATTCTCCATAATGCCATTCCCTGAAGGAACAATGTCACAGTGACTTGAGGAATGCTGAGTGGACTTGAACTTCCTGAGGACAGAGACCATGCTTGTTTATCACTGGGTCCCTGGCACATAATAAGTTCTTTGCACTTACTGGGACTTGTAAATGTTAATTGAGTCAAAAATAATAATAATAATCAACTGGCCGAGCAGGATGGCTCTCACATGCAATCCCAGCACTTTGGGAGGCCGAGGAGGGAGGACTGCTTGAGCCCAGGAGTTCAAGACCAGCCTGGGCAACATAGCGAGACCTCATCTTAGGAAAAAAAAATGAGATAGCAGCAAAAAAAAATAGAGACAATTACATTTTAAAAAACCAATAATAATAAGCTAATGACAAACTAGACATTACTTGGTTCTATCCAAATTTAATTATGCTCCCACAGTTTCACAGCCTACATTTGAAGGTGAGAATTTAAGGCATGCCCCAAATTCCACCAGTCATGTGAAGGTATCTGTGAGACATCAGTGAAGTGGAAAACAGTGGCGTATTGAATCTCAACAGAATCCGTTAGTGGCAGAAGCCTCATATTTGCAAACAATTCTAACAACATGACCTAGAAGGACTGTGTGAGGCTCTGGGTGACTCCCTGGCACAATTATTTCCTCGGTACTTTGACTTGTATTTCCCTGCCTGACGAGACACATGGCCCAGAGGGCGGACATAAAGCTCCTTTGGCTAGCACAGGAGGTCATGTGCTAACATGGAAAGACGGAGAATTGGGAATATTTCAGTGCCACTCCAAAGAAAGCATCTGCCTTTGAAAAATGTTCATGTTTAGTGCAAAAGTGTTTTTCACTACGTGATAGCATAAATGTTGGGTTGTCATCAGTTGAATAAATTTTTTTGTAATTATCTGGTTTTTTTGCCACTATTTCAGTTTTTTTTTTTTTATCTCTCTCTCCCTCTGAGACAAGGTCTTGTTATATTGCCCAGGTTGGTCTTGAACTCCTGGGCTCAAGTAATCCTCTCATCTTTCAAAGGGTTGGGATTGCAGGAGGAGCCACTGCGCTCAGCCAGTTGATTCATTTTTTGACATGAATGTGCAGCTCATGTTCACAAGCCTTAGAGGAGATCTGAATCTCTGAGTCTTAAATTGGGAGCCTCAGCTCCACTCTATGAGAGCTTGGCATCACATAAGAGGTGGTCACCAACACCCGGACCCTCTCAGACACGATCACCCAGCAGGACTGCCTCTATTAATACACTTTGCTCAACCAGAAAAGCTTTCCCTTGCTATGCAATGCACCTTCATTGTTTCCATTCTATTCTGTCCACTTTTTAATTTTTTTTTAATTGGAGTCTCACTTTGTCACCCAGGTTAGAGTGCAGTGGCATGATCACAGGTCACTGCACCTTCGACCTCCTGCGCTCAGGTGATCCTTCCGTCTTAGCCTTCCAAGTAGCCGAGACTACAGGCATGCACCACCATGTCCAGCTAATTTTTTTTGAGTTGGAGTCTCACTCTGTTGCCCAGACTGGAGTGCAGTGGCCGCTCCCGGCCACTGTAGCCTCAACCTGCTGGGTTCTGGTGATCCTTTTGCCTCAGCCTTCCAAGTAGCTGGAACTACAGGCGCGTGCTACCATGCCTGGCTAATTTTTTTTTCTTTTATTTATTGTAGAGATGAGGTCTCACCAAATTGCCCAGGCGGGTCTCGAACCCACGGGCTCAGGCAATCCACTCACCTCGGCCTCCCAAAGCGCTGGGATTACAGGCTGAGCTACCAAGCCCGGCCTAGCTAATTTTTTTTATCTTTTGTAGAGACACGGTCTCGCTGTGTTGCCCAGGCTGGTCTCAAACTCTTGGGCTCAAGCAATCCTCTCACCTTGGCCTCCCAAAGTGCTGGGATTACAGGCATGAAACACTGCACTTGGCCTTCAATTCCGTTTTTAAAATGCTGGTCACATCTGCTGTATTGATCACCTGACCCATGAAGGACAGCGTCTGTTGTTGGAAAAATACTGCAGTAAAAAAATGAAGCATGACCCCAAACTAAAGACTCTCACAGGAAGCACAAAGACTGCTAAGAACGTCTGGGAATGCTGTGGTCAGCTCCATATGCAGGTCCCTGTCAATGGTGGCCCGCAGCTCGCGGTCTGGGAGGAGGAACTCTCTGGATGGATGCCAATACCCTGGGTGCACACACAGAATGGAGGTACAAAAATAAAGGAGGGATTTGCATTCTTCCTCCTTGAGCACAGTGTGCTCGGGACAAGCCAGCACTCTCAGCTCTGAGTGGAGGCTCCGGGAGTTCTGTCATCCCAGGAGGAAACCACCCATCCTTGGAGATGAGACTCAGATGTCACCGTCAGAAAACTTTTCTTGACCTTCACCGTGGAAAGTCTGCTCTCTCTCACTTAACCCCTACAGCACTGCCCTTACATCTCGCCTTGTAGGCATAAGACTTTCTGAACTGTGAATTGATTATACCTTGGGCTTATTTCCTTTATTGACTGCAAATAGCGTGATTGTGATGAAGTCTTACTCATCTTTTTATTATTATTATTAATTTTTTATTTTAAAGATGTGGGGTACAATTCAGGGTTAGGTATACAAACGTTCATTATGCAGGCGCCCTTGTTGCTGAGGTGTGCCCCTCCCTCCCCTGGCAGTTTCCCTCAACTGCCAATCCCACCGCCCTCTCCCCTGGCAGTTTCTCACTACTGCCAATCCTTTTCTTTTTTCTTTTCTTTTTTTTTTTTCCTGTAACACTTTTACTTTATAAACTTATCAATATTTTTAAACCTTTCGACTCTTTTGTAATAACAGTTAGCTTAAAACACAAACACATTGTATGATTATACAAAATATTTTCTTTCTTTATATCCTTGTTCTATAAGCTTTTTTATATTTTTTAATTTTGTGGGGTTTTTTTTTCTACTTTCTAAATTTTAAAAACTGAGCCACAAAACATACACATTGGCTTAGTACACACAATAGCCTACACGGGGTCAAGATCACCAATATCAGTCTTCCACCTCTACATTTGTCCCCTTGGAAAGCCTTCAGGGGCAATAACACACATAGAACTACTATCTCCTGTGATAACAATGTTGTCTTCTAAAACACCTCCTGAAGGACATACCTGAGGCTGTTTTACAGTTACCTTTTTGTCTTACTCATTTTTGTGTCCCCGTGTCCAGCACAGTGCCTTGTACATAGTAGGTGCTCAATCAATATTTGGGAAACACACAAAGAGGCCAGAGAAACGGCTTGGTCTTAGACCAGGGGTATCTGTCCAACCTTTTGGCTTTGCTGGGTTGCACTGAGTAAAGAGGAATCGTCTTGGCTCACACATAAAGTGTATAATATAGTTAGTGTATATACATAATAAGACTTCTTTTTTAAATATTTTATTATGAAGTTGAGGAAAATGAGAACAATACAAAATGAGTGGAAAATGTGACCTCGTTTTTGTGAAACTAATCTATCAGTGTTTGGCTCAGTGGAAGTGGTTGCAATTCTTAGTGAGTTCTCAAGGTGCTCGTCAGAAGTGTTTGTTTGAATTTTGCTCTTCCTGGGTCTCATCATTGAAAACAGCTGGTCACAAGTGCATGGGCTGCCAGAAAGCAATGTCATGAATGAGTTATGATTGTGAGCTTCGAAAGTGGAATTATGCATGGGGCCACCAAGAAAATAAGTGCTAAAATATACAAGATGCTAAAAGATTTTGTGGGGCCAAATGTCTAGCTGTCCTGGACCGCATACAACCCGTGGGCTGCGGGTAGGACATGCTTGTCTTAGACAGTCATTCCTCAGTGTCCGTGGGTGACTGCATTCAGGAACTCTCTTGCAGATGCCGAAATCCACAGATGCTCAAGTCCCTGATATAAAACGGTGAAGTATTTGCATATAACCTACTTACATCCTCCCATAGACTTTAAATCAGCTCTAGATTACTTATAATACCAAATGCAATGTCAATGCTATGTTGTTGTCATACTATTTTTTTTTTTTTGAGTCAGAGTCTCACTCTCTCTCCCAGGCTGAAGTGTAGTGGCACGATCATAGCTCACTGCAGCCTTGATCTCCTGGGCTCAGGCAATCCTTCCATCTCAGCCTCCTGAGTAGCTGGGACTACAGGCATGCACCACCAGGCCCAGCTAAATTTTTTTTTTTTTATAGAGACGAGGTCTCACTATGTTGCCTAGGCTGAACTTAAACTCCTGGGCTCAGGCAATCCTCCCAGAGTACTGGGATTACAAGCGTGATCCACCAACCCTGACCCTGTATTGTTTTTATTTGTGTTATTTTACTGTTATTTCATTTTAAAATTTTATTTTGTACATGTTTTTGATCCAGGGTTGGTTCAATCCACGGCTGTAGAATCCATGAATAGGTAGAATCCATGGATAGGTAGGACCAGCCATACCTGGAAGTTGAAAATGACTCTTTTCTCTAAAGTGTCAACAGATTTCTGTAGAAGACTCACTCATCCAGCATTGGAATTTCCACACTCTAACCTTCTGCCTCCCATCCTTCCCTCCACACATCCATTCACCCTTCCATCCGACACTTACTGAGAGTCTACTGTGTTCCTGTGCTAATCTTTGTGGTTACTAAGATGGGCAGGACAGTCTCTGGATCCCAGATTCTAGGAGGATGGAATACAAGCGGGAGGGTAATGACAGCAGACAAATGAAATAATTGCAGACTGAGGAGGGGTAGGTACCCAGTCTCCCAACTCAGGTCACAGCCCTGCACTCTCTCACTGTCTGCATTTTGTCTACTTTCAGACTTCTTCAGCTCTGCCCCACCAGCACAGATTCCATTAAGCTTTATATCCTACAGCTTGTATTATGAAAACAATAACTGTGGCCAGGTGCGGTGGTTCATGCCTATAATCCCAGTACTTTGGGAGGTTGAGGCAGGAGGATTGCTTGAGTCTGGGAGTTTGAGACCAGACCTCATCTCTCCAAAAAAAAAAGGTGTGCAAAAAATATAAAATTGTTACAGTAGTGAATATGCAAAGTGTTTATATTCAAAGTAACAGATGATATAGTGGGGACTGCAGTACAATGTGAAAAGCAAACTATTTCAGTTAAATGACCTGGTTCTGCTGCTTAAACTCTTCACAGGCTTCCCTTTGCCCCAAGAATAAAGTCTGAGCTGAAGTGTGACCATGGCCTAGAGGTTTCTGCATGACCTGGTCCCTACTGGCTCATGCCTGCCCACACCTGTCCCTACCAGCTCATTCTCTCATTCAGCCACGCTGGAACTTTGTCCTCTGCAGGCTACACTCTTCCTCATTCCTTCCCAAGAGTGCATGCCTTGTTATCCCTCGGGTCTCCGCCTAATAACCCATCACAAAGGTCTACCCTGACCACCTTGTGTAAAAGCAGTTGCTCACCTTAGTCCCCATCACCTGGGCCTGGCCTCTTCCTTCCTGGACCTCATCCAGCCTGCAATTATTTCATTTGTCTGTTTCCTTGTGTCTTGCTAGAACATGAGGTCCACAAACTGCCAGCTCACCAGCCTATCCCCAGAGGCTCGCACGGTTTCTGGCACATGGCAGACACTATAAATATATTTTGAATCCACAAACGTTAGGGCCATTCACAGAAGGGAGGACCTGCTTGGAAAGGAAGGACATCTTTCCCTGGCGAGGGGAGAGCGCGGCAGAGCCCAGCGGCGGGGCAACAGCGACACCCAGTGGTCAGTCGGTATGTCCCAAAGCCTCAGCTCCTTTCCAGAAATCTCAGGCCTTAGAAGGCTGTTCCTGTTATTTCAAGGTGGCTGCCAATCCATGAAGTTTTTTCTTGATTCTGTTCCTTAATTTAAAAGATCCAACCTCCATTCTGCTCTCTACTACTGTGCATTCAAATGTTTTAGGGAAAAAAATCCAAAACCAGCCCTGAAACATTTCCCGCTACAGAGCAGGACACTTTGCAAGCCTGTGGCCGCTAGCTAGACAGACTTTAGAAGTTGCCATGGTAACTTCTCTTTTTTTTTTTTTTTTTTGTTTTTTTTTTGCTAACCATTTGGAAGCCTCATATTTTCAAATCTGCATGCTTTGAAAAGGCCTGCTCGCTTCAACTTTGTTTCTCATCTTTGCTTTGATTTACCGTATTTAATTTGCTTCACCTTCTAATTTGCTAAATGGCATGTTATTAAATTTCCCCAGGGATCCTGTGGGAAGCTGTGTTGCAGAGAGACAGAAGAATCTGTGATTCACACCCACCTGAGCACCTATGGAGAGGTTTGGGAGACCCATTTGATTATTACCGCTGAGCGGCTGTAGATGGTATCACATCGGACAACTTAAGTCTTTGGATGATACTGGAAGAGTCTGCTCTGTCTGCATTCCAGGCATCCATCAGTGCCTCGTTCTTTACCGCTGCTGGTTCCTCCTTGTGCAAAAAGCAGCCTTGATTGCCCATCATGCCTGCTTGTTTTCTGTTATTAGTCCCCCCGACCAGACAGAAAACAGTGCTGAAGGAACACAGAACGTCCTGTGCTCAATTAGAAGGATGCTAACATGCCTCATGCCCGGGTCTGATGGTCGCCGGCATGAGAAGAACAGACCATGTCGTTAGGCCTCATATCCCGGGACCCTCGCAGCCTCAGGACTGGGGCAGAGGAGGGTAACTTCCTGATGCCACACAGGGCAACGTGGTCGGCAGGGAGATGGAAGCAAACAGGAGCGTTAAGTCAAGCACAGGAAAGCAGACAAGGGCACAGAATGGCGCCTTGAGCACAGGGGAGGGAACAACAGTCACTGGGCACTGCCAGGGGAGGCAGGGGGGCACAGAACAACACAAAGGCTACCTGGTCCTAAACCAGGAGAAATGAGGGCCAGTTGGAGGCCCAGAACTCACCTGCATGCAGCCTGCTTGTGTAGTGAGCCCTGGTTTGGTTTTCACATCTCTATAATAAAATAAAAAGAAAAACACCTCGTATTCATAGTGCTACCCCCAAAAGAAGGGCTGGGGTGACATTTCTTCACCTTGTGGGAAAAAGAGCTCCCAGCAGGCTCCCAGCTTCAGGGCCCATCTTGTCCTTTCAATAAAAATGGAGGCCTTTTCTCCCAGCAAAGCCCAAAGCCCTGGTGTCCCTTCTGTGAGTGGCACATCCTTCCACGCAACCTGCCTATTTCATTTTTAAACATAAACATGCCATAGTTGTTTTATCGGATGCATGTCCCTTATAGAAGAAAAAAGTCATATAATGGAGCTCTACTGGAAAAAAGTAGAAAGTTCCCTCATCTTTTCCTCTTTCTGGTCTCTGTAGTGTCGTTTTAGAGCAGTTTGGTGTATGTGTGTATGTGTGTGTGTGTGTGTGTGTGTGTGTGTGTGTGTGTATTCACATAACACATATAAATATCAGCTGGGTGCGGTGGCTCACACCTGTAATCCCAGTGCTTTGGATGCCAGAGGCGAGAGGATTGCCTGAGCCCAGGGGCTTGAGACCAGCTGGGCAACTTGGCGAGACCTCGTCTCTACAATAAATAAATAAAAAATTAGCTTGGCATGGTGGTTCTAGCTACTCGGGAGGCTGAGGCGGAAGGATCGCCTGAACCCAGCAGGTTGAGGCTGTGGTGGTCGTGAGTGTGTTGCTACACTCCAGTCTGGGCGACAGAGTGAGACTCTGACTCAAAATATATATGGGTCTTGGCTGCTCTGCCCGTCCTGGGAATCTGACACCCCTGTACTCCCAGCCTCTCATGCTGGCTTCCCTATACCTCATGCCCCTGCTCTCCAAATGTTGGATCTGCGGATTGTGCAAGTGTCCTCTGGATTTTGTCCATACCTTCCTGCTATCCTCCAGTTTTCTTTTAAAACTCAGCTCTGCCAGGTGTGGTAGCTCACATCTGGAATCCCAGCATTTTGGGAGGCGGAGGTAAGAGGATTACCTGAGCCCAGGGGTTCAAGACCAGTTGGGGAACACAGCAAGATTTCATCTATACAATAAATTTTAAAGAATTAGTGGACATGGTGGCTGTGTGACTCTAGTTCTGGTTTCCTGGCAGGCTGAGGCAGGAGGATCACCTGAGCCCAGCAGGTCGAGGCTGTGATGGTCACGAGCATGCCACTTATTCCAGCTTGGGCGACAGAGTGAGAGATTCTGACATTTCTAACAGTGACCATGTGCTCTCCAGAATCACTTCACCTGAGCTAAGCCCACCCCTCCCTTTACCTCCCTCGCCCACCCACCCACTGGCAGCATCACAAGTCCCCCAGCAGCTGTCATGATGTCTTCTTGTCTTCGGGTGGGACACAAAATTCCAACTGTCTTTCCTCCTGCGTCTCCTGACCCTACGCCCATCCAGGAAGGCTCTTGGCCAAGTCTGTTGCTGCCTTAACACCCAGGCTTTGTTCTTTCAGCACAAAGGTTTCCCAAATCGTGTATGTGGAAAGCACAGCCATCTACCTAGTTGGCATTTTGTGTCCATGACATGGCGACGGTTGTTTTGCTTAAGAAAACTGGAAAGACAGGGGTCACTATTCTATAGCTCACACAGTTTCACAATGAAATCATTTTGCTATTTGCTTCTGAGTAGAATTGTGATGGTGGCTTCTAGGTCCACCTCCCCCCCTGCAGCTTTTCACATCCTTTATTTTTACCTCTACTTTCTTCCGCCTCGATCAAGAAATTATTTGTTCAGGGCAGAACCCTGTGATAGGCACTGTGAGGGACATGAAAAAGCCGAGGGGCCAACTCTCTTAAAAAGGCGTTAATTAGATTTTTCCCATATAAAACCCCCCATAGCATTTTATTTCCTAGCTCTGCCTCTCACAGTCAACTCATTTACCCATTTAATGTAATTTGCTTCTCATGATAAGATTCTATTAAGTGATTATTAAGACATTCCGAGTTACTTTAGCCAAGTGCATCTATAATCATTACCTACCTCCTGGGGGTGATTTGAGGTGTAATTAGTTAAAGCTCACTGGTACCTCCCAACATCTGAACTACAAACAGAGACCACTGCCACATAGTTCCCTGAGCTCTGAATTTAGTCTCACAGGCTGTCAGGGCGGTCTGTTCACATCGACATATATCCCATCGACCCGGGCTTCACCAGAGCCAGTGTTGGGTCTGCAGAACTAGAGAGCATGCTGGAATTTGCCTGTCTCTATTTACAAAGGGGAATCCCCCAAAACCTGGTATTTATTTTAAAATTTTGTATTTATTCTTACATGTTTAGACTTCAGTCACCTTCAAAGTCCTCTCTGTTTGATGCGATACACCCGTCAAGATGCCTTTCCTGCAGCTCAGAGCAGCTTTTGAACTTGTCCCTTTGGGTGCCTTTGAGTGCTTCTGGTTTCATCTCTTCCACATCAGCCAAACATTTCCCTTCGAGGACATTTTTCATCTGGAAAAACAAAGACAAAAAGTCTCCAGGGGCAAGATCGGATGAAAGGGAGGGTGAGGCATCAGATGAAGTGATTCTGGAGAGCACATGGTCACTGTTAGAAATGTCAGAATCTCTCACTCTGTCGCCCAATCTGGAGTGCAGTGACATGCTCGTGAGCGCCACAGCCTCGACCTGCTAGGCTCAGGTGATCCTGCTGTCTCAGCCTTCCAGGAAACCATAACTAGAGTCACATGCTGCTTTGGGCAAGAAACTGCTGAACACTCAGCGCAGTGTGGGCAGGTGCACTCGTAAATCACCCATCATGAAATGGGCAAATGCACTGAAAGAATCTTTTCTAAAAATGGACTAAAGCCAAACACAGCAACACTAGCAGATATACTGATGCCAGTGGGTTCCTAGAACACTTACCTAGTGGGGGATGCCTGTGCTACAAGGGACCCACCCTCCAAAAGATAATTTCGGTTTTGTTTTTTGTTTTTTGGGTGTTGTCTCCCCAAGGGCTGATTTCTTTTGATTTCTAAACTCTACTACTTAATAATCCTGATCTCCGTGTTAGTCAAACAGACAGATACACAAAAAGCTTCCATAGGAAATTGAGTTATGCTGAAGTAAATCAACCGAATACTATCCTCAAACCTCTTAATTTTTCCATCTTTCAGGACCACTGGTTGAATTTTTACTGGATGGAAAGCACTGCCCTAAGATCGAAAGCTATGACGTTGAAAAAGAAAGTCACTGCCTTCAAGGAATTTATAATCAATAAACTATACAGATGGCAATAATGACTTTGGCAAACTTTTACATTTTGTCGAAAGCCTACCTAGTGTTGGTGGGAGGGAGAGGGAGAGGGAGAGAGAGAGAGAGAGACAGACAGACAGAGAGAGAGAGAGAGAGAGAAATCCTGTAAGTTGTATGAATCCTTCACTGGTGAAAGTACTCAAGTCAAATACGGAAGGCCCCAGGGTTTATGGGTTCTGTTCTCTCTTAGCTATCTAGTTCAAGTCCAGGGAAGATTAGCAGCATTGAATTAGGAGAGGAAAGTGAACTGTTTCAGTAGGCACACAAAGAGACACAGGTCACATCCCTGTAATGAGGGATCAGGTAGAAAAACTGGAAAAAAAGAAACAAAAATTTGTGGAGCATTGCAGTGTGGGAACGTTTAGTACAAAGGCAAATAACTTTATATACCCTGGAAACTCCTGAGGGTTTCTTTGCATTAGAGCACAATACAATACTTTAAAAAAATTTTATGTTTTCTTTTACAGATGTGTGGTACAATTCAGGATTAGACACATAAGTGGACGTGGTACAGGTAAAGTTTGAGCCTCCCTTTGGTCCTCACTTCCCCTGGTTTGCGATCAGGTACCCTTATTGATGTTATGTGACACCCCCACCCTGGCAGTCTCCTCTACTGCCGATCCCTTTCTTACAGCATTATGGTAAATGTTCAGGGTCCGTTTATGAGTGAGGACAATATAATAATTTATTTTCATAATGACTCTAGCACACTAAGAAAAGTTTCCAACATTGGCTGCGAGAGAATGGTTTCCATCAAAAAATATGTCTAAAAATTTAAATCAGCTCTTACAATGATTTCAGTCAGAACTTAAAGACATTCTTTAGTAACAAGATTCAGCAGGCAAATTCGACTTCAGTATAAAGACGTGTTTTCCAGCAATTTTAGCTTCCCTTAAATGGTTGTAGTCGTGTGATTCTGAGAGGTGGTGAGTTTCCTGTGGCTTAGAGGAATGTAAGCAAAATATGGACAGCCACCTATGAGGATGTTGCGGGGGACTTTACATGTTTGCCTACTGGTCAAATCTAGCCTGCTGCAAGTTGTGTATAGCCAGAGAGCTAAGAATAGTTTTCATGTTTTAGATGTAAATTGTAAGTTTGAAAAAGGCTTTTCCATGAGAGCGGTGGCTCTGTTTTGCTTCCACCCACGAAGCCTCAAATGCCAAGGATCTGGTCCTTGATAGAAGAAGTTTGCCAACTCCTACCTTAAGAAGTTGGTGTGAGCCGGGCTTGGTGGCTCAGCCTGTAATCCCGTGCCTTGGGAGGCTGGGGTGAGTGGATTGCCTGAGCCTGCAGGTTCGAGACCCGCCTGGGCAACTTGGTGAGACCTCATCTCTACAATAAATCAAAAAATTAGCCGGGTGTGGTAGCGCTCGCCTGTAGTTCCAGCTACTTGGGAGGCTGAGGCGGAAGGATCCCCGGAGCCCAGCAGGTCGAGGCTGTGGTGGCCAGGAGCGGCCACTACACTCCAGTCTGGATGACAGAATGAGACTCCAACTCAAAAAAAAAAGAAGAATTTGGTGTGAGGCTCTCAGCTTGGAAGCTCACCTGTCTCGGATGAAGCCTTGATTACAATGACTCTATATCAAAGCAGCCTCACCATGGCTGAAGTCGAGTATCCCTTGAGGAGACATTGATGGTCTCTGGAAAACAACCTCGAACTACAGTTAGGTTGTGCTTGCTGGGATACAAAAATTGAATTTCCTACTTCTCTTAAATTCTTACAAATTAAATATCATGCTTTCAGATTTTATTCCTTGGCTGGGGAGAAAGTTCCATGTGCTTCCCTAGGTCTAAGGCACCAACCCCAAACCAGAGAGGGCTTGCACATAACGTTCTTTACCTCTGCCAAAGAAGTCGCCTGGAGGCCCAGCAGGGAGAGACATTGGCTTATTAGAACTTACAGGCGACTCGGATGGCGACAAAGAACCCAAAATATATATTTTTTCATTTATATTTTAAAACAATATATATTAATTTGTATATTATAACAGCAAGCAGTTATAATCAAGCAAGTTAATGATTCAAATTGCTATGTTTACGATTTTAGCATGTAAGGGCTCCACCTACATTGGTTTCAGCTCTGCTCCATCACCTGTGTCCAGGTGACAGGGCATATGCATATTCTGCAGAGACCAGCCTTGCCCACAGGGTCGCCCTGAGGGGACAGAAAGAAGCCAAGTGTGGGGGGAAAGTGTCTATGTCTGGACAATAATACCTCACACCAGGGGTTCACAAATGGCAGAATCAGGGCGTATTTCAAAGCCACCTAAATCTCCCCTCACATCAATGCCAAATGGGACATTTCCCAGGGCATTCCGCTAACAAGGCCCAAAAATGATCTGGAAGATTACCGGGGAAGGTTGAGGGGTGAGGGCCACCTTCTCCTGATGCTGAATACAAGGACCAGGGATCATCATGTTTTTTTTAACTCTAAAAGAGAAATGCCCCAAGGAAACAAAAGTATTCAAGTTTTTCTCTTACATTTTTTTTTCTCTCCAGGTCTGGGGAAAAAGTATCTTAGCTTGGAGAGATGCCATCCCCACCTGTCCTGCCTTTGCTGTGAGATTAGCAATCCTCCAAAGGCATTTGGTTTCAGACATGCTGGGAGAAAGGAGAAAATGGCTCGTCTTGGGACTATCTCAGGTGTGGGGTGATCCCTGAGTATCTGTCAGAAGGAGAAACAAAGCAGGAGTAAACCATGATTAATACCTTAGCTTAAGGTATTAATGTCCACTGCTCAAGGCAAGAGAATGACAGATTTCATAATCTACAAGGACAAATATGCGTTTTGAATTAGTTTTTTTAAAATGTGCATCTGGGCCGGGCACAATGACTCAGCCTGTAATCCCAGCACTTTGGGAGACCAGGGTGAGGGGATTGTCTGAGTGTCTGAGCCGGGGGGCCCAGGGGTTCAAGACCAGCCTGGGTAACTTGGTAAGACCTCGTCTCTACAATAAATCACACACACACACACACACACACACACACACACACACAAAACTAGCCGGGCGTGGTGGCATGCATCTGTAGTTCCAGCTACTTGGAAGGCTGAGGTGGAAGGATTGCCTGAGTCCAGCGGGTCGAGGCTGCGGTGGCTATGAGCGTGCCATTGCACTCCAGCCTGGGTGACAAAGAGTAAGACTCCAACTCAAAAAATAAAAAATATATTTTAAAAACTGCATCTGTGTCTTTCCCAGCACCTGGACATGGGCAAGTCACTCTGAGGACAACAGCAGGTGGTCTGTGACATGAATGAACACACATTGCTTCGAGGAACACACACACACACACACACACACACACACACACACACTGCAGCTCAGTGCTGTGTGGCTCCCACCCATGCCTCCAACTCTGCTGTTAAATGACAGGGAGGGACACAGGGCAAAGTTTATACACAAAAAGGGCCAAACTCATGCCACAAGCCCTACGTGGATTCTCCTGTCTTCCATTCCGGAACCCATGAGTTAAAAAGGATGATGGTCGTGTCACATGTTACTAAACATTCATTCTATGACCCAAATTGCTCCCGAAAGCCCAGTTTTCACCCACTGTGGGTGCTTTCGCTGTGACTGTTGTCATAAGCATCTGTGACAAAGACTAGAAATACCATATGGAGGTAAATTGTGGTCGGAAACCTACAAATAGCCTCCCTGTCCCCTTCCCTCCCTCTCTCTCTCTCTCTCTCTCTCTCTCTCTCTCTCTCTCTCTCTCTCTTTCTCACCCACACACACCCACACCCACATACACACATACACCCCCCACGATCTCATGTACCTCCTAGAGAATGAACTCAGACCACGTGTGTCATGTATGACAGTCTGGACGGGCACATTTCCATTGTCACAAGGCCATGTCTTGGGTTCCAGCATCTCCCCTCCCCTCCTTCCCGTGGTCCCATTTTGCAGTTAGAATTCAGCTCAGGCCGTGAGCAGCGCTGGCACTCAGCAGATGGCTGCAGGCGGCACCTTCGCGCAGCTTAGACGCCCACTCCTGGGCAGAGAGAGCCAGCCAAGCACCATATGTCAGAGCTGCCCCGCTGCCAGCGGAGGGGAGGCTTTGTTCTTTTGATGGGCTTGTTCTGGAAGGGGAACATAAATAATACACACCCACGACTCCTTCCCCAGCGATCTGGGCAGAGCTTGCTGGCAGTGCCCATGGTGGCTCGAAGTGCCCTAATTGTTCCCTGAATGCGGCTGGGTCCGGGGGCTGGCCTTGGCCACCCGAAGGATTAAGTCTGATTAATTGCCAACAATAAATAATACTCCTGTTGCTTTTCTCATATTTAATCAGTGGATATTGAATCAGCTTTTCCCTGCCACAATCATGTTTCCCTGTAAAGATGAAGATGTTTGTTTTCACGTGGCCCCAAAAGCTTCTCGAAAAGTCCGCGAGTGCGATGGACGTCCCCACCACCTTGACCAATGTGTGTGTCGGGGAGGAGAGGGCGAAGGGGAGAGTGTGAGCCGTAGGGTCGGAATGCCCTCATGGCTCTTGAGGAAGACAGTGTCCAGTGAGGGAAGCGCCAGCCCTGTCCTCCCTTCCGCCAGCCAGGTGTGTTTCTCTTGCAGAAACCCCCCGTGCTTCTCAAAGGCACACATTTCAAGCTGGGAAGAGTGCCCAGAAGCCACCAGAAGTCAACACGGTCCCGGCATTCTCAGTCATTTCTGTTGGACGAGTGACCAAGTGGATAAATGATCGGCCGCCCCTTGGGTGAAATTCTTGATAGCTGACAACGTGTTTGGGGAACCCATCATCTGTGTGGATGTGTGTGTGTGTGCCTATGTATACAAAAAGAATCTAAAAGAATCTATGCACTGAATTTTCAGTACCAAGAGTGACCATCATGCAGACTACAGCATTGCAGGATAATGACACCTCGGTGTCCCTCACCGATTATAATCACTGGTAGCGTGTGGCAGTGAGGGACCCTGTGTGTGGGGGATCAGAGGGTATATGGGAACACTGCAGCTTCCGCTCATTTTTGCTGTTACTCTCAAGCTTCTCTAAAAAGAAATCCTGTTAATTTAATACAATAAAATAATCTATCAGCCGGGCTCAGTGGCTCAGCCTGTAATCCCACGCCTTTGGGAGGCTGAGGTGAGT